>NW_027190051.1:0-58738 GCF_040958095.1 Procambarus clarkii
TTAATGCTGATAAATGTAAAGTTCTGAGGTTAGGTAATGATGATAGAGTTACAAGATACGAGCTAGATGGTGTTGTGTTTGCGAAGTCGGATTGCGAAAGGGATCTGGGAGTTATGATTAGTAAGAATTTAAAACAAAAGGATCAATGCATAAATGTTCGTAATAAGGCAAATCGGACACTTGGATTTATTAATCGCAGCGTTAGTAACAAGACACCTGGTGTGGTTCTCAAGCTATATCTTGCTCTAGTTAGGCCCCATTTAGATTATGCAGTTCAGTTTTGGTCGCCATATTATAGAATGGATATAAATTCACTTGAACGTGTCCAGCGTAGGATGACTAAGTTAATTCCCCAAATTAGAAATCTTTCATATGAAGAAAGATTAACAAAGCTTAAGTTGCATTCACTGGAAAGGCGAAGAGTTAGGGGTGACATGATAGAGGTTTACAAGTGGATGAATGGACATAACCGGGGGGATATTAATAGGGTATTAAAAGTATCAACACAGGACAGAACACGAAACAATGGATATAAATTGGATAAGTTTAGATTTAGGAAAGACTTGGGTAAATACTGGTTCAGTAACAGGGTTGTTGATTTGTGGAACCAATTGCCGCGTAACATTGTGGAGGTGGGGTCCCTCGATTGTTTCAAGCACGGGTTGGACAAGTATATGAGTGGGATTGGGTGGTTATAGAATAGGAGCTGCCTCGTATGGGCCAATAGGCCTTCTGCAGTTACCTTTGTTCTTATGTTCTTAATCATTTCTAAAAATCTAAAATGAATCTAAAATGAATAAATGAATCTAAATCATTTATATATATTATAATTAAAAGAGGTCCAGGACAGAGCACTGAGGCGCTCCACTAACAACATTATCCCACACTGACTTAACCCCATTTATACTAACTCTCTGTTTCCTTTGGAATAGCCATGCTCTAATCCAACTTAATATAGCACCCCAAATACTCTGAGTCTATTTCGTTAATCAGTGCCCAATCTATTTTTTTATTCAGTGCACCCCCAATACCTCCCGATGACTGCACCAGTGCTGATGTTGGTGGAGGCGTTTATGTTGAGGATGATCGGAGCTACCAAGGTGCTTGTTGCGTTGTGCTGTAGATAGAGGAACGGTGATTAGAACAGAGGTGTGTGTTGTAGGGAGACTTGCCGCACCTTATCTATTTGCCTGTTAACACACGCTTTTATTGACTCATTCCTACAGCTCAATCATCTAAGGGTTTCAATCCACACAAACAGTTCCAAGGACAGATTTCATGGCATATGCAATGGCATTCATATATAAATGAACCCCGACCCGAGCTTAAATTTGTATTTTTTCATGTCTATTAAGTTTTCGAGCTTATTAATGAATTACACTGCATCCAATTTGCCATATTGTAGGAACAAATAATAAACTGGAAGAATATTAAGTTTTATTTAATATATATAACCAAAGAACACTTTACAAAATAATTAAGGACAAATAACTTTAATGCAATTTGAAGAACATAAGAAACATAACATAGTAATTGCAAATACATGATTCTTGAGGTTATCTTGAGATGATTTCGGGGCTTTTTAGTGTCCCCGCGGCCCGGTCCTCGACCAGGCCTCCACCCCCAGGAAGCAGCCCGTGACAGCTGACTAACTCCTGAGTACCTATTTACTGCTAGGTAACAGGGGCATTCAGGGTGAAAGAAACTTTGCCCATTTGTTTCTGCCTCGTGCCCGCACGAGGCACGAGGCAGAACCCGAGCCCGAGCCACAGAATTACGAGTCCTGCGCGCTATCCACCAGGCTTTCGTGGCCCCAGTTGGAACCCACTGTCAGGTTCCAAAATTATTTTCATTAATTGTAAACTAATTCTCGGTATCTTCGTATCACTTTGTAAGTACATCATGCTTAAAATATTTAACAAAGCCGGGTTGTTTGCACGATTAGCACTTTTTAATAATAATAGCGAAAGGATTCGTTTAAAATTAGCTTGGCAGCGTACGTTTGGCACCATGTTTCACAATGTTCAGTAATTCAGTAAGTCTCATCGAGCGACCAAATTGGTCCTTAATCGGCACATACTTATGCAGCATATCTGTAATTGTATCCACCGACTGCTGGTTGTAGTCTGGGTGTTTCATAAACTCATTCCGAGTGTTAACGAGCATATTTATTAAAGCTCTTTCGTGCGTCTTTAATTTCTTTAGTTGCTCTTCAGTCATGAAATTTGGAATATTAATGGGTTTATCAATCAGCATACTATTCTTCTCATCGGCCAGAACACCAGAATCGATTTCGCGTTGAAGTTTGGTCCCTTCATTTTTCATTCTCATGTAGTTGAGAATCTGGAAAGAGTCAGCGCCCTTCATAACCTCAGTAGGAATGTTGGGGAGCAAGAGCTGCAATTGCGGCTGGAATGTTTCCTTGAATTCAGCATGTAACTTGAAAAAAGAGTTTGGGTCTTCAGTTAATTCAATTTCCCGTTTAACAAACCTGCCTTTTCTTTTTTCGGTTTTCGTGGCCTCATTAGGTACTATCGTTGAAAACAGCAAATATACAATTGTAAACACTGACAAGACAGTGAATATTGTTGAGCTCCTGATTGCCATTGTTGAACTTTGGATGTCACAACTTCGCTCTAGAGGTTTCGTCGGTTGTACTGGATGATAATTGAACGCTACCTTTCTTTTATGTGGACTGAGGTGAGGTGGCGAGCAGTTGCCAAAACTATTTAAATTTATCTGGTTAGTAATTTCCTTAGCATTTAGCTGGATATGAAAATGTTCAGAAATCTTGCAAAATTGTTGGTGCAAAAACCTTATAAGATCATATGAATAAAGGTAACTGAAGATGGCCTGTTGGCCCATACGAGGCAGCTCCTATTTATAACCACCCAAACTCATTCTAAACTACGTGTCTAAACTACACTTGAAGCAATCAAGGGATAATACTTCTATTACGTTACGCGGTAATTTGTTCAACAAATAAACAACAATGCATTAACAGTATTTACCCAGGTCTTTGCCAAACCTAAACTTATACAATTTATACCAATTGTTTCGTGTTCTGTCTTGTGTTGATGTTTTTATTACCTTATTGATATCGCATTTGTTATCAACGTCGATGAGGTAAGAGGTATACAAGTGATGAACGGACATAACATAATTATGATATGAACAAATCCACAAAGGCCGTAATGAGGGTTCGAACCTACGCACGGGATGTTCCCAGAAAAGAACATAAGAATAAAGGTAACTGCAGAAAGCCTATACGAAGCAGTTCCTATTCATAGCCACCCAGTTATAACATAATAAAAATCATAATTATAAAGGTAACTGCAGAAGGCCTATTGGCCCATAAAAGGCAGCTTCTATTTATAATCCCCCAATCCCACTCATATTCATGTCCAACCCACGCTTGAACCAATCGAGGGATCCCACTTCCACTACGTTATGCGGTAATTGGTTCCACAACTCAACAAACCGGTTACCATAACAGTATTTACCCAGGTCTTTGCTAAATCTAAACATATACAATTTATGCTCATTGTTTCGTGTTCTGTCTTATGCTGATACCTTTAATACCCAACTAATATCCCTTTTGTTATATCTATTCATCCACTTGTAAAAACCTGTATCATAAGAACAAAGGCAAATGCAGAAGGCCTATTGGCCCATCCGAGGCAGCTCCTATTTAGAACCACCCAATCCCACTTAAATACATGTCCAACCCACGCTTGAAACAATCGAGGGGACCCCACCTCAACCACGTTACGCGGTAATTGGTTCCACAAATCAACAACCCTGTTACTGAATCAGTATTTACCCAAGTCTTTCCTAAATCAAAATTTATCCAATTTATACCCATTGTTTCGTGTTCTGACTTGTGTTGATACTTTTAATACCTTATCAATATCCCCTATGTTGTGTACATTCATCCACTTGTAAACCTCTATTATGTCACCCCTAACTCTTCGCCTTTCCAGTGAATGCACGTTAAGCTTTGTTAATCTTTCTTTATCCATTCTATAATACAGCGACCAAAACTGAACTGCATAATCTAAATGGGGCCTAACCAGAGCAATATAGCTGAAGAACAACAACAGGTCTCTTCTTAATCATTGTTCGATTAATAAATCCCAGTGTCCTATTTCTCTTATTACGAACATTCATGCATATATCCTTTGGTTTTAAATTCTTACTAATCATAACTCCCAGATCTCTCTCGCAATCTCAACACCAGCTAGCTCGAATCTTGTAATTCTATCATCATTACCTAGCCTCAGAACTTTACATTTATCAGCATTATACTGCATCTGCCAATCTTTTGACCATTTCAAAACCCTATTTAGATCAACTTGAATGATAGTGAGTTGTCTTCCTTGTTAATTTTCCAACCGATTTTTGTATCCGCGGCAAATTTGCAGATGTTGCAAATCTGCAAATTTGGTCCTTCAAATTTCGACTTCCCTTACCTACATTAGTCTATCGACCAGAGGCTGCTTACCTTGGAGACCGGCTGCGGATATGGGTACGCACTGGCCCGAAACTAGGCGTTGCGGGCATGGAGACCCGCGCTGCCCCAGTTACCTCCCTCGCATGTTTCACAACCTCGTGAGAGGTTGTGTTAACCGGAGCTCCTGAGTGTTGTTATTTTATCATAGCAATATGGAAGTTGTAGTGAAGGACCTGGTGACTCTAGTGGGAGCCCTGAGGACAGAGTTGGACTCTCTGCGGGAGGAGGTGCGTCAGCTTAAAAAACAACGAGAAGTAACGAAGGAGGAGACCAGCAGTAAAGGAACCTCGTCTTGGAGAGTTGCGAAAGACAGGGGCCTTAAGAAGACTTTGATAAAGCCGCCTTCAAACGCCATAGCAACTTCAAATTCATTTGACGTTTTGGAGGACGAGTGCTGTGGAGAGACTGTGGATCGCGCAAAAGGGAAAGCAACGAAGAGAAAGGAAGCGCAGGCCCCTCAGAAAGTAAAGGAAGTACCTAAGCAAACATTAGTTGTGGGAGATTCCCAGATAAGGTATTTGGATAGAACGTTTTGTGCTAGAGATAGGGGGAACAGGTTAAGGGTTTGCTATCCCGGAGCTGGCATTGGTGATATTATAAACAACATGAATGATATTATGGCTGGTAATGGGAACAATCCCATTATTTGCATTAGCGTGGGAGGAAATGATGTTGGTCGAGTCAGGAGTGAGGAACTGATTCAGAGGTATAAAACAGCCATAGAGTTAGTTAGGAGCAAGGGAGGAATCCCGATCATATGTGGCATTCTTCCAAGAAAGGGAGTGGGAAATGAATGGATATCGAGGGCACTTGGTGTCAATTGCCGGCTGGAAAGATATTGCAAATCAAATGCAATATCTTTCATAGACAACTGGGAACACTTCTATGGAAGAAATGAAATGTATGCTCGTGATGGGGTGCATCTATCGAGAGCTGGGGTTGTTGCTGTTGCGAACTCGCTAGAAGAAGTGGTTAGAGGTGTTTGTTTGGGTTTAAACTGTTAGTAGATAGAGGTATGGGAATTGATTTGGAGGAAGGAGGTAATAAAAGTATGTGTTTGTGGGAGAAAGGAATTGGCAAAACGATCAGGGAAAGAGAAGGTCCGCAAAATAACAATTCACTTAGGGTATATTACACTAACAGTAGAAGTCTAAGAAATAAAATTAACGAATTAAATGCTCTTGTCTGCACAGAAAAAATAGATATTATTGCACTTACCGAAACGTGGATGAATGTAGAAAATAGAGAACTATTAGCTGAATATCAAATATATGGATTTAAACTATTTCACACAGATAGATATATTAGACGAGGAGGTGGAGTAGCCATATATGTTAGGGACAATTTGAAATGTAGTCTCAAAGAGGGAATCAAAACAGAGCCACACACAGAAACTATTTGGATTGAATTAAACGAAAAAGCTAATAATATTATAATAGGAGTAATATATAGGCCACCAAATTTAGACAGAATGGAAGCAAAGCATCTATGGGATGAAATATCTAGAGCATCTAGATCTAACAGTATTTATGTCATGGGTGACTTTAATTTTAGCGGAATAAACTGGTTGAACAAAACAGGGAATAGTGAAGCAGAAGATTTTCTAGAATTAATTGACGATTGCTTTCTTACGCAACACATTAAGGAACCAACACGGGAAAATAATATTTTAGATTTAGTGTTAACTAACAGGGAAACGCAAATTAATGACATCGAAATAGGGAGTGAGCTAGGGAGCAGTGATCACAAAGAAATCAGATTTAGCATAGAATGGAATAGACCAGTAGGAGAAAATTCTGTTAAAGTGCCAGATTTTCGAAAAGCTGATTTTAATAGCCTAAGAAATTTTTTGGGTCAAATTGATTGGAAAGGCTTGGGTATGGGGTGTGGGCCGGTCTTGGAGCGAGACATGAACCCAGCGATAGGTGACTTAAATGGGGATTTCGATGTGGATTCAATATATAACTTATTTAAGAATATTCTAAACAAAGCACAGGAACGTAGTATACCATACAAATTGAATAGATCGTATACTAATGACCCAAAGTGGATAACAAAGAATTTGAAGAACCTTATAGGTAAAAAGAGAGCTTGGTACAAAAGGATTAAAAATGGGGAGGTCACTTTAGAACAGGAATTCGTACAACTGGTTAGAAATGTTAAAAAAGAGATAAGGAAAGCAAAAAGAAACTATGAAGTTCGCATAGCAGGGCAAGCAAAGACAAATCCTAAAGGGTTTTTTCAGTTATATCGTACTAAGACTAGGGAAAGGATAGGTCCATTAAAAACTGAGACAGGTCAAATAACAGATAGTGATGAAGAGATGAGTAGTATTTTTAATAAATATTTTGTATCTGTATTTACTAAAGAGGAACTTAACAATATGCCTTCAGCCGAACAAGTCTATGTGGGTGGGGACGAGGACAGGTTGACGAGTTTAGCAGTTACCAGGGAGGATGTTCTTAAACAAATAGTAAAACTCAAACCAAACAAATCCCCAGGGCCGGATGAAGTGTTTGCTAGGGTGCTTAAAGAATGCAAAGAGGAGCTTTGTGACCCACTGTCAACCATATTTAATAAATCAATAGAGTCAGGCAGAGTGCCAGAGTTTTGGAAAGTTGCTAATGTGATACCAGTTTTTAAGAAAGGAGATAGATCACTTGCGTCTAACTATCGACCAATTAGCCTAACGTCTATTGTGGGAAAGTTACTCGAATCTATAATAGCAAATAAAATTCGTCTTCATCTTGAAAAACATAAATTAATAATTGAGTCGCAACATGGTTTTATAAATTGCCGTTCATGTTTAACAAATTTGTTATCTTTTTATTCTAGCATTGTTGAGGCAGTTGATAGTGGTAAGGATTGCGATGTTGTATACCTTGACTTTAGCAAAGCTTTTGATACAGTGCCACATGAAAGACTGATTAAAAAAATAGAGTCTCATGGTATTGGGGGTGCTATATTAAGCTGGATTAGGGCATCAAAAGGAAACAGAGAGTTAGTATAAATGGAATCAAGTCAGAGTGGGAAAATGTTCAATATGGAAGTTGTAGTGAAGGACCTGGTGACTCTAGTGGGAGCCCTGAGGACAGAGTTGGACTCTCTGCGGGAGGAGGTGCGTCAGCTTAAAAAACAACGAGAAGTAACGAAGGAGGAGACCAGCAGTAAAGGGACCTCGTCTTGGAGAGTTGCGAAAGACAGGGGCCTTAAGAAGACTTTGATAAAGCCGCCTTCAAACGCCATAGCAACTTCAAATTCATTTGACGTTTTGGAGGACGAGTGCTGTGGAGAGACTGTGGATCGCGCAAAAGGGAAAGCAACGAAGAGAAAGGAAGCGCAGGCCCCTCAGAAAGTAAAGGAAGTACCTAATGTTGGGGAGCAAGAGCTGCAATTGCGGCTGGAATGTTTCCTTGAATTCAGCATGTAACTTGAAAAAAGAGTTTGGGTCTTCAGTTAATTCAATTTCCCGTTTAACAAACCTGCCTTTTCTTTTTTCGGTTTTCGTGGCCTCATTAGGTACTATCGTTGAAAACAGCAAATATACAATTGTAAACACTGACAAGACAGTGAATATTGTTGAGCTCCTGATTGCCATTGTTGAACTTTGGATGTCACAACTTCGCTCTAGAGGTTTCGTCGGTTGTACTGGATGATAATTGAACGCTACCTTTCTTTTATGTGGACTGAGGTGAGGTGGCGAGCAGTTGCCAAAACTATTTAAATTTATCTGGTTAGTAATTTCCTTAGCATTTAGCTGGATATGAAAATGTTCAGAAATCTTGCAAAATTGTTGGTGCAAAAACCTTATAAGATCATATGAATAAAGGTAACTGAAGATGGCCTGTTGGCCCATACGAGGCAGCTCCTATTTATAACCACCCAAACTCATTCTAACCTACGTGTCTAAACTACACTTGAAGCAATCAAGGGATAATACTTCTATTACGTTACGCGGTAATTTGTTCAACAAATAAACAACAATGCATTAACAGTATTTACCCAGGTCTTTGCCAAACCTAAACTTATACAATTTATACCAATTGTTTCGTGTTCTGTCTTGTGTTGATGTTTTTATTACCTTATTGATATCGCATTTGTTATCAACGTCGATGAGGTAAGAGGTATACAAGTGATGAACGGACATAACATAATTATGATACGAACAAATCCACAAAGGCCGTAATGAGGGTTCGAACCTACGCACGGGATGTTCCCAGAAAAGAACATAAGAATAAAGGTAACTGCAGAAAGCCTATACGAAGCAGTTCCTATTCATAGCCACCCAGTTATAACATAATAAAAATCATAATTATAAAGGTAACTGCAGAAGGCCTATTGGCCCATAAAAGGCAGCTTCTATTTATAATCCCCCAATCCCACTCATATTCATGTCCAACCCACGCTTGAACCAATCGAGGGATCCCACTTCCACTACGTTATGCGGTAATTGGTTCCACAACTCAACAAACCGGTTACCATAACAGTATTTACCCAGGTCTTTCCTAAATCTAAACATATACAATTTATGCTCATTGTTTCGTGTTCTGTCTTATGCTGATACCTTTAATACCCAACTAATATCCCTTTTGTTATATCTATTCATCCACTTGTAAAAACCTGTATCATAAGAACAAAGGCAAATGCAGAAGGCCTATTGGCCCATCCGAGGCAGCTCCTATTTAGAACCACCCAATCCCACTTAAATACATGTCCAACCCACGCTTGAAACAATCGAGGGGACCCCACCTCAACCACGTTACGCGGTAATTGGTTCCACAAATCAACAACCCTGTTACTGAATCAGTATTTACCCAAGTCTTTCCTAAATCAAAATTTATCCAATTTATACCCATTGTTTCGTGTTCTGACTTGTGTTGATACTTTTAATACCTTATCAATATCCCCTATGTTGTGTACATTCATCCACTTGTAAACCTCTATTATGTCACCCCTAACTCTTCGCCTTTCCAGTGAATGCACGTTAAGCTTTGTTAATCTTTCTTTATCCATTCTATAATACAGCGACCAAAACTGAACTGTATAATCTAAATGGGGCCTAACCAGAGCAATATAGCTGAAGAACAACAACAGGTCTCTTCTTAATCATTGTTCGATTAATAAATCCCAGTGTCCTATTTCTCTTATTACGAACATTCATGCATATATCCTTTGGTTTTAAATTCTTACTAATCATAACTCCCAGATCTCTCTCGCAATCTCAACACCAGCTAGCTCGAATCTTGTAATTCTATCATCATTACCTAGCCTCAGAACTTTACATTTATCAGCATTATACTGCATCTGCCAATCTTTTGACCATTTCAAAACCCTATTTAGATCAACTTGAATGATAGTGAGTTGTCTTCCTTGTTAATTTTCCAACCGATTTTTGTATCCGCGGCAAATTTGCAGATGTTGCAAATCATTTTTAAAAATCTAAAATGAATCTAAAATGAATAAATGAATCTAAATCATTTATATATATTATAATTAAAAGAGGTCCCAGGACAGAGCACTGAGGCGCTCCACTAACAACATTATCCCACTCTGACTTAACCCCATTTAAACTAACTCTCTGTTTCCTTTGGAATAGCCATGCTCTAATCCAACTTAATATAGCACCCCAAATACTCTGAGTCTATTTCGTTAATCAGTGCCCAATCTATTTTTTTATTCAGTGCACCCCCAATACCTCCCGATGACTGCACCAGTGCTGATGTTGGTGGAGGCGTTTATGTTGAGGATGATC
Source organism: Procambarus clarkii (assembly GCF_040958095.1). Lineage (NCBI taxonomy): Eukaryota > Metazoa > Arthropoda > Malacostraca > Decapoda > Cambaridae > Procambarus > Procambarus clarkii. Next base: position 10,266 of record NW_027190051.1, read on the forward strand.
GGAGCTACCAAGGTGCTTGTTGCGTTGTGCTGTAGATAGAGGAACGGTGATTAGAACAGAGGTGTGTGTTGTAGGGAGACTTGCCGCACCTTATCTATTTGCCTGTTAACACACGCTTTTATTGACTCATTCCTACAGCTCAATCATCTAAGGGTTTCAATCCACACAAACAGTTCCAAGGACAGATTTCATGGCATATGCAATGGCATTCATATATAAATGAACCCCGACCCGAGCTTAAATTTGTATTTTTTCATGTCTATTAAGTTTTCGAGCTTATTAATGAATTACACTGCATCCAATTTGCCATATTGTAGGAACAAATAATAAACTGGAAGAATATTAAGTTTTATTTAATATATATAACCAAAGAACACTTTACAAAATAATTAAGGACAAATAACTTTAATGCAATTTGAAGAACATAAGAAACATAACATAGTAATTGCAAATACATGATTCTTGAGGTTATCTTGAGATGATTTCGGGGCTTTTTAGTGTCCCCGCGGCCCGGTCCTCGACCAGGCCTCCACCCCCAGGAAGCAGCCCGTGACAGCTGACTAACTCCTGAGTACCTATTTACTGCTAGGTAACAGGGGCATTCAGGGTGAAAGAAACTTTGCCCATTTGTTTCTGCCTCGTGCGGGAATCGAACCCGAGCCACAGAATTACGAGTCCTGCGCGCTATCCACCAGGCTTTCGTGGCCCCAGTTGGAACCCACTGTCAGGTTCCAAAATTATTTTCATTAATTGTAAACTAATTCTCGGTATCTTCGTATCACTTTGTAAGTACATCATGCTTAAAATATTTAACAAAGCCGGGTTGTTTGCACGATTAGCACTTTTTAATAATAATAGCGAAAGGATTCGTTTAAAATTAGCTTGGCAGCGTACGTTTGGCACCATGTTTCACAATGTTCAGTAATTCAGTAAGTCTCATCGAGCGACCAAATTGGTCCTTAATCGGCACATACTTATGCAGCATATCTGTAATTGTATCCACCGACTGCTGGTTGTAGTCTGGGTGTTTCATAAACTCATTCCGAGTGTTAACGAGCATATTTATTAAAGCTCTTTCGTGCGTCTTTAATTTCTTTAGTTGCTCTTCAGTCATGAAATTTGGAATATTAATGGGTTTATCAATCAGCATACTATTCTTCTCATCGGCCAGAACACCAGAATCGATTTCGCGTTGAAGTTTGGTCCCTTCATTTTTCATTCTCATGTAGTTGAGAATCTGGAAAGAGTCAGCGCCCTTCATAACCTCAGTAGGAATGTTGGGGAGCAAGAGCTGCAATTGCGGCTGGAATGTTTCCTTGAATTCAGCATGTAACTTGAAAAAAGAGTTTGGGTCTTCAGTTAATTCAATTTCCCGTTTAACAAACCTGCCTTTTCTTTTTTCGGTTTTCGTGGCCTCATTAGGTACTATCGTTGAAAACAGCAAATATACAATTGTAAACACTGACAAGACAGTGAATATTGTTGAGCTCCTGATTGCCATTGTTGAACTTTGGATGTCACAACTTCGCTCTAGAGGTTTCGTCGGTTGTACTGGATGATAATTGAACGCTACCTTTCTTTTATGTGGACTGAGGTGAGGTGGCGAGCAGTTGCCAAAACTATTTAAATTTATCTGGTTAGTAATTTCCTTAGCATTTAGCTGGATATGAAAATGTTCAGAAATCTTGCAAAATTGTTGGTGCAAAAACCTTATAAGATCATATGAATAAAGGTAACTGAAGATGGCCTGTTGGCCCATACGAGGCAGCTCCTATTTATAACCACCCAAACTCATTCTAACCTACGTGTCTAAACTACACTTGAAGCAATCAAGGGATAATACTTCTATTACGTTACGCGGTAATTTGTTCAACAAATAAACAACAATGCATTAACAGTATTTACCCAGGTCTTTGCCAAACCTAAACTTATACAATTTATACCAATTGTTTCGTGTTCTGTCTTGTGTTGATGTTTTTATTACCTTATTGATATCGCATTTGTTATCAACGTCGATGAGGTAAGAGGTATACAAGTGATGAACGGACATAACATAATTATGATACGAACAAATCCACAAAGGCCGTAATGAGGGTTCGAACCTACGCACGGGATGTTCCCAGAAAAGAACATAAGAATAAAGGTAACTGCAGAAAGCCTATACGAAGCAGTTCCTATTCATAGCCACCCAGTTATAACATAATAAAAATCATAATTATAAAGGTAACTGCAGAAGGCCTATTGGCCCATAAAAGGCAGCTTCTATTTATAATCCCCCAATCCCACTCATATTCATGTCCAACCCACGCTTGAACCAATCGAGGGATCCCACCTCCACTACGTTATGCGGTAATTGGTTCCACAACTCAACAAACCGGTTACCATAACAGTATTTACCCAGGTCTTTCCTAAATCTAAACATATACAATTTATGCTCATTGTTTCGTGTTCTGTCTTATGCTGATACCTTTAATACCCAACTAATATCCCTTTTGTTATATCTATTCATCCACTTGTAAAAACCTGTATCATAAGAACAAAGGCAAATGCAGAAGGCCTATTGGCCCATCCGAGGCAGCTCCTATTTAGAACCACCCAATCCCACTTAAATACATGTCCAACCCACGCTTGAAACAATCGAGGGGACCCCACCTCAACCACGTTACGCGGTAATTGGTTCCACAAATCAACAACCCTGTTACTGAATCAGTATTTACCCAAGTCTTTCCTAAATCAAAATTTATCCAATTTATACCCATTGTTTCGTGTTCTGACTTGTGTTGATACTTTTAATACCTTATCAATATCCCCTATGTTGTGTACATTCATCCACTTGTAAACCTCTATTATGTCACCCCTAACTCTTCGCCTTTCCAGTGAATGCACGTTAAGCTTTGTTAATCTTTCTTTATCCATTCTATAATACAGCGACCAAAACTGAACTGTATAATCTAAATGGGGCCTAACCAGAGCAATATAGCTGAAGAACAACAACAGGTCTCTTCTTAATCATTGTTCGATTAATAAATCCCAGTGTCCTATTTCTCTTATTACGAACATTCATGCATATATCCTTTGGTTTTAAATTCTTACTAATCATAACTCCCAGATCTCTCTCGCAATCTCAACACCAGCTAGCTCGAATCTTGTAATTCTATCATCATTACCTAGCCTCAGAACTTTACATTTATCAGCATTATACTGCATCTGCCAATCTTTTGACCATTTCAAAACCCTATTTAGATCAACTTGAATGATAGTGAGTTGTCTTCCTTGTTAATTTTCCAACCGATTTTTGTATCCGCGGCAAATTTGCAGATGTTGCAAATCATTTTTAAAAATCTAAAATGAATCTAAAATGAATAAATGAATCTAAATCATTTATATATATTATAATTAAAAGAGGTCCCAGGACAGAGCACTGAGGCGCTCCACTAACAACATTATCCCACTCTGACTTAACCCCATTTAACTAACTCTCTGTTTCCTTTGGAATAGCCATGCTCTAATCCAACTTAATATAGCACCCCAAATACTCTGAGTCTATTTCGTTAATCAGTGCCCAATCTATTTTTTTATTCAGTGCACCCCCAATACCTCCCGATGACTGCACCAGTGCTGATGTTGGTGGAGGCGTTTATGTTGAGGATGATCGGAGCTACCAAGGTGCTTGTTGCGTTGTGCTGTAGATAGAGGAACGGTGATTAGAACAGAGGTGTGTGTTGTAGGGAGACTTGCCGCACCTTATCTATTTGCCTGTTAACACACGCTTTTATTGACTCATTCCTACAGCTCAATCATCTAAGGGTTTCAATCCACACAAACAGTTCCAAGGACAGATTTCATGGCATATGCAATGGCATTCATATATAAATGAACCCCGACCCGAGCTTAAATTTGTATTTTTTCATGTCTATTAAGTTTTCGAGCTTATTAATGAATTACACTGCATCCAATTTGCCATATTGTAGGAACAAATAATAAACTGGAAGAATATTAAGTTTTATTTAATATATATAACCAAAGAACACTTTACAAAATAATTAAGGACAAATAACTTTAATGCAATTTGAAGAACATAAGAAACATAACATAGTAATTGCAAATACATGATTCTTGAGGTTATCTTGAGATGATTTCGGGGCTTTTTAGTGTCCCCGCGGCCCGGTCCTCGACCAGGCCTCCACCCCCAGGAAGCAGCCCGTGACAGCTGACTAACTCCTGAGTACCTATTTACTGCTAGGTAACAGGGGCATTCAGGGTGAAAGAAACTTTGCCCATTTGTTTCTGCCTCGTGCGGGAATCGAACCCGAGCCACAGAATTACGAGTCCTGCGCGCTATCCACCAGGCTTTCGTGGCCCCAGTTGGAACCCACTGTCAGGTTCCAAAATTATTTTCATTAATTGTAAACTAATTCTCGGTATCTTCGTATCACTTTGTAAGTACATCATGCTTAAAATATTTAACAAAGCCGGGTTGTTTGCACGATTAGCACTTTTTAATAATAATAGCGAAAGGATTCGTTTAAAATTAGCTTGGCAGCGTACGTTTGGCACCATGTTTCACAATGTTCAGTAATTCAGTAAGTCTCATCGAGCGACCAAATTGGTCCTTAATCGGCACATACTTATGCAGCATATCTGTAATTGTATCCACCGACTGCTGGTTGTAGTCTGGGTGTTTCATAAACTCATTCCGAGTGTTAACGAGCATATTTATTAAAGCTCTTTCGTGCGTCTTTAATTTCTTTAGTTGCTCTTCAGTCATGAAATTTGGAATATTAATGGGTTTATCAATCAGCATACTATTCTTCTCATCGGCCAGAACACCAGAATCGATTTCGCGTTGAAGTTTGGTCCCTTCATTTTTCATTCTCATGTAGTTGAGAATCTGGAAAGAGTCAGCGCCCTTCATAACCTCAGTAGGAATGTTGGGGAGCAAGAGCTGCAATTGCGGCTGGAATGTTTCCTTGAATTCAGCATGTAACTTGAAAAAAGAGTTTGGGTCTTCAGTTAATTCAATTTCCCGTTTAACAAACCTGCCTTTTCTTTTTTCGGTTTTCGTGGCCTCATTAGGTACTATCGTTGAAAACAGCAAATATACAATTGTAAACACTGACAAGACAGTGAATATTGTTGAGCTCCTGATTGCCATTGTTGAACTTTGGATGTCACAACTTCGCTCTAGAGGTTTCGTCGGTTGTACTGGATGATAATTGAACGCTACCTTTCTTTTATGTGGACTGAGGTGAGGTGGCGAGCAGTTGCCAAAACTATTTAAATTTATCTGGTTAGTAATTTCCTTAGCATTTAGCTGGATATGAAAATGTTCAGAAATCTTGCAAAATTGTTGGTGCAAAAACCTTATAAGATCATATGAATAAAGGTAACTGAAGATGGCCTGTTGGCCCATACGAGGCAGCTCCTATTTATAACCACCCAAACTCATTCTAACCTACGTGTCTAAACTACACTTGAAGCAATCAAGGGATAATACTTCTATTACGTTACGCGGTAATTTGTTCAACAAATAAACAACAATGCATTAACAGTATTTACCCAGGTCTTTGCCAAACCTAAACTTATACAATTTATACCAATTGTTTCGTGTTCTGTCTTGTGTTGATGTTTTTATTACCTTATTGATATCGCATTTGTTATCAACGTCGATGAGGTAAGAGGTATACAAGTGATGAACGGACATAACATAATTATGATACGAACAAATCCACAAAGGCCGTAATGAGGGTTCGAACCTACGCACGGGATGTTCCCAGAAAAGAACATAAGAATAAAGGTAACTGCAGAAAGCCTATACGAAGCAGTTCCTATTCATAGCCACCCAGTTATAACATAATAAAAATCATAATTATAAAGGTAACTGCAGAAGGCCTATTGGCCCATAAAAGGCAGCTTCTATTTATAATCCCCCAATCCCACTCATATTCATGTCCAACCCACGCTTGAACCAATCGAGGGATCCCACCTCCACTACGTTATGCGGTAATTGGTTCCACAACTCAACAAACCGGTTACCATAACAGTATTTACCCAGGTCTTTCCTAAATCTAAACATATACAATTTATGCTCATTGTTTCGTGTTCTGTCTTATGCTGATACCTTTAATACCCAACTAATATCCCTTTTGTTATATCTATTCATCCACTTGTAAAAACCTGTATCATAAGAACAAAGGCAAATGCAGAAGGCCTATTGGCCCATCCGAGGCAGCTCCTATTTAGAACCACCCAATCCCACTTAAATACATGTCCAACCCACGCTTGAAACAATCGAGGGGACCCCACCTCAACCACGTTACGCGGTAATTGGTTCCACAAATCAACAACCCTGTTACTGAATCAGTATTTACCCAAGTCTTTCCTAAATCAAAATTTATCCAATTTATACCCATTGTTTCGTGTTCTGACTTGTGTTGATACTTTTAATACCTTATCAATATCCCCTATGTTGTGTACATTCATCCACTTGTAAACCTCTATTATGTCACCCCTAACTCTTCGCCTTTCCAGTGAATGCACGTTAAGCTTTGTTAATCTTTCTTTATCCATTCTATAATACAGCGACCAAAACTGAACTGCATAATCTAAATGGGGCCTAACCAGAGCAATATAGCTGAAGAACAACAACAGGTCTCTTCTTAATCATTGTTCGATTAATAAATCCCAGTGTCCTATTTCTCTTATTACGAACATTCATGCATATATCCTTTGGTTTTAAATTCTTACTAATCATAACTCCCAGATCTCTCTCGCAATCTCAACACCAGCTAGCTCGAATCTTGTAATTCTATCATCATTACCTAGCCTCAGAACTTTACATTTATCAGCATTATACTGCATCTGCCAATCTTTTGACCATTTCAAAACCCTATTTAGATCAACTTGAATGATAGTGAGTTGTCTTCCTTGTTAATTTTCCAACCGATTTTTGTATCCGCGGCAAATTTGCAGATGCTGCAAATCATTTCTAAAAATCTAAAATGAATCTAAAATGAATAAATGAATCTAAATCATTTATATATATTATAATTAAAAGAGGTCCCAGGACAGAGCACTGAGGCGCTCCACTAACAACATTATCCCACACTGACTTAACCCCATTTATACTAACTCTCTGTTTCCTTTGGAATAGCCATGCTCTAATCCAACTTAATATAGCACCCCAAATACTCTCTATTTCGTTAATCAGTGCCCAATCTATTTTTTTATTCAGTGCACCCCCAATACCTCCCGATGACTGCACCAGTGCTGATGTTGGTGGAGGCGTTTATGTTGAGGATGATCGGAGCTACCAAGGTGCTTGTTGCGTTGTGCTGTAGATAGAGGAACGGTGATTAGAACAGAGGTGTGTGTTGTAGGGAGACTTGCCGCACCTTATCTATTTGCCTGTTAACACACGCTTTTATTGACTCATTCCTACAGCTCAATCATCTAAGGGTTTCAATCCACACAAACAGTTCCAAGGACAGATTTCATGGCATATGCAATGGCATTCATATATAAATGAACCCCGACCCGAGCTTAAATTTGTATTTTTTCATGTCTATTAAGTTTTCGAGCTTATTAATGAATTACACTGCATCCAATTTGCCATATTGTAGGAACAAATAATAAACTGAAGAATATTAAGTTTTATTTAATATATATAACCAAAGAACACTTTACAAAATAATTAAGGACAAATAACTTTAATGCAATTTGAAGAACATAAGAAACATAACAGTAATTGCAAATACATGATTCTTGAGGTTATCTTGAGATGATTTCGGGGCTTTTTAGTGTCCCCGCGGCCCGGTCCTCGACCAGGCCTCCACCCCCAGGAAGCAGCCCGTGACAGCTGACTAACTCCTGAGTACCTATTTACTGCTAGGTAACAGGGGCATTCAGGGTGAAAGAAACTTTGCCCATTTGTTTCTGCCTCGTGCCCGCACGAGGCACGAGGCAGAACCCGACCCGAGCCACAGAATTACGAGTCCTGCGCGCTATCCACCAGGCTTTCGTGGCCCCAGTTGGAACCCACTGTCAGGTTCCAAAATTATTTTCATTAATTGTAAACTAATTCTCGGTATCTTCGTATCACTTTGTAAGTACATCATGCTTAAAATATTTAACAAAGCCGGGTTGTTTGCACGATTAGCACTTTTTAATAATAATAGCGAAAGGATTCGTTTAAAATTAGCTTGGCAGCGTACGTTTGGCACCATGTTTCACAATGTTCAGTAATTCAGTAAGTCTCATCGAGCGACCAAATTGGTCCTTAATCGGCACATACTTATGCAGCATATCTGTAATTGTATCCACCGACTGCTGGTTGTAGTCTGGGTGTTTCATAAACTCATTCCGAGTGTTAACGAGCATATTTATTAAAGCTCTTTCGTGCGTCTTTAATTTCTTTAGTTGCTCTTCAGTCATGAAATTTGGAATATTAATGGGTTTATCAATCAGCATACTATTCTTCTCATCGGCCAGAACACCAGAATCGATTTCGCGTTGAAGTTTGGTCCCTTCATTTTTCATTCTCATGTAGTTGAGAATCTGGAAAGAGTCAGCGCCCTTCATAACCTCAGTAGGAATGTTGGGGAGCAAGAGCTGCAATTGCGGCTGGAATGTTTCCTTGAATTCAGCATGTAACTTGAAAAAAGAGTTTGGGTCTTCAGTTAATTCAATTTCCCGTTTAACAAACCTGCCTTTTTTTTTTCGGTTTTCGTGGCCTCATTAGGTACTATCGTTGAAAACAGCAAATATACAATTGTAAACACTGACAGTGAATATTGTTGAGCTCCTGATTGCCATTGTTGAACTTTGGATGTCACAACTTCGCTCTAGAGGTTCCGTCGGTTGTACTGGATGATAATTGAACGCTACCTTTCTTTTATGTGGACTGAGGTGAGGTGGCGAGCAGTTGCCAAAACTATTTAAATTTATCTGGTTAGTAATTTCCTTAGCATTTAGCTGGATATGAAAATGTTCAGAAATCTTGCAAAATTGTTGGTGCAAAAACCTTATAAGATCATATGAATAAAGGTAACTGAAGATGGCCTGTTGGCCCATACGAGGCAGCTCCTATTTATAACCACCCATATTCACGTCCTATATTCATGTCCAACCCACGCTTGAACCAATCGAGGGATCCCACTTCCACTACGTTATGCGGTAATTGGTTCCACAACTCAACAAACCGGTTACCATAACAGTATTTACCCAGGTCTTTGCTAAATCTAAACATATACAATTTATGCTCATTGTTTCGTGTTCTGTCTTATGCTGATACCTTTAATACCCAACTAATATCCCTTTTGTTATATCTATTCATCCACTTGTAAAAACCTGTATCATAAGAACAAAGGCAAATGCAGAAGGCCTATTGGCCCATCCGAGGCAGCTCCTATTTAGAACCACCCAATCCCACTTAAATACATGTCCAACCCACGCTTGAAACAATCGAGGGGACCCCACCTCAACCACGTTACGCGGTAATTGGTTCCACAAATCAACAACCCTGTTACTGAATCAGTATTTACCCAAGTCTTTCCTAAATCAAAATTTATCCAATTTATACCCATTGTTTCGTGTTCTGACTTGTGTTGATACTTTTAATACCTTATCAATATCCCCTATGTTGTGTACATTCATCCACTTGTAAACCTCTATTATGTCACCCCTAACTCTTCGCCTTTCCAGTGAATGCACGTTAAGCTTTGTTAATCTTTCTTTATCCATTCTATAATACAGCGACCAAAACTGAACTGCATAATCTAAATGGGGCCTAACCAGAGCAATATAGCTGAAGAACAACAACAGGTCTCTTCTTAATCATTGTTCGATTAATAAATCCCAGTGTCCTATTTCTCTTATTACGAACATTCATGCATATATCCTTTAGTTTTAAATTCTTACTAATCATAACTCCCAGATCTCTCTCGCAATCTCAACACCAGCTAGCTCGAATCTTGTAATTCTATCATCATTACCTAGCCTCAGAACTTTACATTTATCAGCATTATACTGCATCTGCCAATCTTTTGACCATTTCAAAACCCTATTTAGATCAACTTGAATGATAGTGAGTTGTCTTCCTTGTTAATTTTCCAACCGATTTTTGTATCCGCGGCAAATTTGCAGATGTTGCAAATCTGCAAATTTGGTCCTTCAAATTTCGACTTCCCTTACCTACATTAGTCTATCGACCAGAGGCTGCTTACCTTGGAGACCGGCTGCGGATATGGGTACGCACTGGCCCGAAACTAGGCGTTGCGGGCATGGAGACCCGCGCTGCCCCAGTTACCTCCCTCGCATGTTTCACAACCTCGTGAGAGGTTGTGTTAACCGGAGCTCCTGAGTGTTGTTATTTTATCATAGCAATATGGAAGTTGTAGTGAAGGACCTGGTGACTCTAGTGGGAGCCCTGAGGACAGAGTTGGACTCTCTGCGGGAGGAGGTGCGTCAGCTTAAAAAACAACGAGAAGTAACGAAGGAGGAGACCAGCAGTAAAGGAACCTCGTCTTGGAGAGTTGCGAAAGACAGGGGCCTTAAGAAGACTTTGATAAAGCCGCCTTCAAACGCCATAGCAACTTCAAATTCATTTGACGTTTTGGAGGACGAGTGCTGTGGAGAGACTGTGGATCGCGCAAAAGGGAAAGCAACGAAGAGAAAGGAAGCGCAGGCCCCTCAGAAAGTAAAGGAAGTACCTAAGCAAACATTAGTTGTGGGAGATTCCCAGATAAGGTATTTGGATAGAACGTTTTGTGCTAGAGATAGGGGGAACAGGTTAAGGGTTTGCTATCCCGGAGCTGGCATTGGTGATATTATAAACAACATGAATGATATTATGGCTGGTAATGGGAACAATCCCATTATTTGCATTAGCGTGGGAGGAAATGATGTTGGTCGAGTCAGGAGTGAGGAACTGATTCAGAGGTATAAAACAGCCATAGAGTTAGTTAGGAGCAAGGGAGGAATCCCGATCATATGTGGCATTCTTCCAAGAAAGGGAGTGGGAAATGAATGGATATCGAGGGCACTTGGTGTCAATTGCCGGCTGGAAAGATATTGCAAATCAAATGCAATATCTTTCATAGACAACTGGGAACACTTCTATGGAAGAAATGAAATGTATGCTCGTGATGGGGTGCATCCAATTAAACTGTTAGTAGATAGAGGTATGGGAATTGATTTGGAGGAAGGAGGTAATAAAAGTATGTGTTTGTGGGAGAAAGGAATTGGCAAAACGATCAGGGAAAGAGAAGGTCCGCAAAATAACAATTCACTTAGGGTATATTACACTAACAGTAGAAGTCTAAGAAATAAAATTAACGAATTAAATGCTCTTGTCTGCACAGAAAAAATAGATATTATTGCACTTACCGAAACGTGGATGAATGTAGAAAATAGAGAACTATTAGCTGAATATCAAATATATGGATTTAAACTATTTCACACAGATAGATATATTAGACGAGGAGGTGGAGTAGCCATATATGTTAGGGACAATTTGAAATGTAGTCTCAAAGAGGGAATCAAAACAGAGCCACACACAGAAACTATTTGGATTGAATTAAACGAAAAAGCTAATAATATTATAATAGGAGTAATATATAGGCCACCAAATTTAGACAGAATGGAAGCAAAGCATCTATGGGATGAAATATCTAGAGCATCTAGATCTAACAGTATTTATGTCATGGGTGACTTTAATTTTAGCGGAATAAACTGGTTGAACAAAACAGGGAATAGTGAAGCAGAAGATTTTCTAGAATTAATTGACGATTGCTTTCTTACGCAACACATTAAGGAACCAACACGGGAAAATAATATTTTAGATTTAGTGTTAACTAACAGGGAAACGCAAATTAATGACATCGAAATAGGGAGTGAGCTAGGGAGCAGTGATCACAAAGAAATCAGATTTAGCATAGAATGGAATAGACCAGTAGGAGAAAATTCTGTTAAAGTGCCAGATTTTCGAAAAGCTGATTTTAATAGCCTAAGAAATTTTTTGGGTCAAATTGATTGGAAAGGCTTGGGTATGGGGTGTGGGCCGGTCTTGGAGCGAGACATGAACCCAGCGATAGGTGACTTAAATGGGGATTTCGATGTGGATTCAATATATAACTTATTTAAGAATATTCTAAACAAAGCACAGGAACGTAGTATACCATACAAATTGAATAGATCGTATACTAATGACCCAAAGTGGATAACAAAGAATTTGAAGAACCTTATAGGTAAAAAGAGAGCTTGGTACAAAAGGATTAAAAATGGGGAGGTCACTTTAGAACAGGAATTCGTACAACTGGTTAGAAATGTTAAAAAAGAGATAAGGAAAGCAAAAAGAAACTATGAAGTTCGCATAGCAGGGCAAGCAAAGACAAATCCTAAAGGGTTTTTTCAGTTATATCGTACTAAGACTAGGGAAAGGATAGGTCCATTAAAAACTGAGACAGGTCAAATAACAGATAGTGATGAAGAGATGAGTAGTATTTTTAATAAATATTTTGTATCTGTATTTACTAAAGAGGAACTTAACAATATGCCTTCAGCCGAACAAGTCTATGTGGGTGGGGACGAGACAGGTTGACGAGTTTAGCAGTTACCAGGGAGGATGTTCTTAAACAAATAGTAAAACTCAAACCAAACAAATCCCCAGGGCCGGATGAAGTGTTTGCTAGGGTGCTTAAAGAATGCAAAGAGGAGCTTTGTGACCCACTGTCAACCATATTTAATAAATCAATAGAGTCAGGCAGAGTGCCAGAGTTTTGGAAAGTTGCTAATGTGATACCAGTTTTTAAGAAAGGAGATAGATCACTTGCGTCTAACTATCGACCAATTAGCCTAACGTCTATTGTGGGAAAGTTACTCGAATCTATAATAGCAAATAAAATTCGTCTTCATCTTGAAAAACATAAATTAATAATTGAGTCGCAACATGGTTTTATAAATTGCCGTTCATGTTTAACAAATTTGTTATCTTTTTATTCTAGCATTGTTGAGGCAGTTGATAGTGGTAAGGATTGCGATGTTGTATACCTTGACTTTAGCAAAGCTTTTGATACAGTGCCACATGAAAGACTGATTAAAAAATAGAGTCTCATGGTATTGGGGGTGCTATATTAAGCTGGATTAGGGCATCAAAAGGAAACAGAGAGTTAGTATAAATGGAATCAAGTCAGAGTGGGAAAATGTTCAATATGGAAGTTGTAGTGAAGGACCTGGTGACTCTAGTGGGAGCCCTGAGGACAGAGTTGGACTCTCTGCGGGAGGAGGTGCGTCAGCTTAAAAACAACGAGAAGTACGAAGGAGGAGACCAGCAGTAAAGGGACCTCGTCTTGGAGAGTTGCGAAAGACAGGGGCCTTAAGAAGACTTTGATAAAGCCGCCTTCAAACGCCATAGCAACTTCAAATTCATTTGACGTTTTGGAGGACGAGTGCTGTGGAGAGACTGTGGATCGCGCAAAAGGGAAAGCAACGAAGAGAAAGGAAGCGCAGGCCCCTCAGAAAGTAAAGGAAGTACCTAATGTTGGGGAGCAAGAGCTGCAATTGCGGCTGGAATGTTTCCTTGAATTCAGCATGTAACTTGAAAAAAGAGTTTGGGTCTTCAGTTAATTCAATTTCCCGTTTAACAAACCTGCCTTTTCTTTTTTCGGTTTTCGTGGCCTCATTAGGTACTATCGTTGAAAACAGCAAATATACAATTGTAAACACTGAAGACAGTGAATATTGTTGAGCTCCTGATTGCCATTGTTGAACTTTGGATGTCACAACTTCGCTCTAGAGGTTTCGTCGGTTGTACTGGATGATAATTGAACGCTACCTTTCTTTTATGTGGACTGAGGTGAGGTGGCGAGCAGTTGCCAAAACTATTTAAATTTATCTGGTTAGTAATTTCCTTAGCATTTAGCTGGATATGAAAATGTTCAGAAATCTTGCAAAATTGTTGGTGCAAAAACCTTATAAGATCATATGAATAAAGGTAACTGAAGATGGCCTGTTGGCCCATACGAGGCAGCTCCTATTTATAACCACCCAAACTCATTCTAACCTACGTGTCTAAACTACACTTGAAGCAATCAAGGGATAATACTTCTATTACGTTACGCGGTAATTTGTTCAACAAATAAACAACAATGCATTAACAGTATTTACCCAGGTCTTTGCCAAACCTAAACTTATACAATTTATACCAATTGTTTCGTGTTCTGTCTTGTGTTGATGTTTTTATTACCTTATTGATATCGCATTTGTTATCAACGTCGATGAGGTAAGAGGTATACAAGTGATGAACGGACATAAAATAATTTATGATACGAACAAATCCACAAAGGCCGTAATGAGGGTTCGAAACCTACGCACGGGATGTTCCCAGAAAGAGACACTAAGAATAAAGGTAACTGCAGAAAAGCCTATACGAAGCAGTTTTCCTAGTTCATAGCCCACCCAGTTATAACATAATAAAAATCATAATTATAAAGGTAACTGCAGAAGGCCTATTGGCCCATAAAAGGCAGCTTCTTATTATTAATATCCCCCAATCCCACTCATATTCATGTCCAACCCACGCTTGAACCAATCGAGGGATCCCACTTCCACTACGTTATGCGGTAATTGGTTTCCACAACTCAAACAAAACCGGTTTCCATAACAGTATTTTACCCAGGTCTTTCCTAAAATCCTAAAACAATATACAATTTATGCTCATTGTTTCGTGTTCCTGGTTCTTATGCTGATACTTTAATACCCAAACTAATATCCCTTTTGTTATATCTATTCATCCACTTGTAAAAACCTGTATCATAAGAACAAAGGCAAATGCAGAAGGCCTATTGGCCCATCCGAGGCAGCTCCCTATTTAGAACCACCCAATCCCACTTAAATACATGTTCCAACCCACGCTTGAAACAATCGAGGGGACCCCACCTCAACCACGTTACGCGGTAATTGGTTCCACAAATTCAACAACCCTGTTACTGAATCAGTATTTACCCAAGTCTTTCCTAAATCAAAATTTATCCAATTTTATACCCATTGTTTCGTGTTCTGACTTGTGTTGATACTTTTAATACCTTATCAATATCCCCTATGTTGTGTACATTCATCCACTTGTAAACCTCTATTATGTTACCCCTAACTCTTCGCCTTTCCAGTGAATGCACGTTAAGCTTTGTTAATCTTTCTTTATCCATTCTATAATACAGCGACCAAAACTGAACTGTATAATCTAAATGGGGCCTAACCAGAGCAAATATAGCTGAAGAACAACAACAGGTCTCTTCTTAATCATTGTTCGATTAATAAATCCCAGTGTCCTATTTCTCTTATTACGAACATTCATGCATATATCCTTTGGTTTTAAATTCTTACTAATCATAACTCCCAGATCTCTCTCGCAATCTCAACACCAGCTAGCTCGAATCTTGTAATTCTATCATCATTACCTAGCCTCAGAACTTTACATTTATCAGCATTATACTGCATCTGCCAATCTTTTGACCATTTCAAAACCCTATTTAGATCAACTTGAATGATAGTGAGTTGTCTTCCTTGTTAATTTTCCAACCGATTTTTGTATCCGCGGCAAATTTGCAGATGTTGCAAATCATTTTTAAAAATCTAAAATGAATCTAAATGAATAAATGAATCTAAATCATTTATATATATTATAATTAAAAGAGGTCCCAGGACAGAGCACTGAGGCGCTCCACTAACAACATTATCCCACTCTGACTTAACCCCATTTAACTAACTCTCTGTTTCCTTTGGGAATAGCCATGCTCTAATCCAACTTAATATAGCACCCCAAATACTCCTGAGTCTATTTTCGTTAATCAGTGCCCAATCTATTTTTTTATTCAGTGCACCCCAAATATACCTCCCGATGACTGCAAAACCAGTGCTTGATGTTTGGTGGAGGCGGTTTATGTTTAGGATGATCGGAGCTACCAAAGGTGCTTGTTTGGCCGTTTTGTGCTGTAGATAGAGGGAACGGTGATTAGAAACAGAGGGTGTGTGTTTGTAGGGAGACCTTGCGCGCACCTTATCTATTTGCCCTGTTAACACACGCTTTTTATTGACTCATTCCTACAGCTCAATCATCTAAGGGGTTTCCCCAATCCACCAACAAAACAGTTCCAAGGACAGATTTCATGGCATATGCAATGGCATCATAGATAAATGAACCCCGACCCGAGCTTAAGATTTGTATTTTTTCATGTCATATTAAGGTTTTCGAGCTTATTATGAATTACACTGCATCCAATTTGCCATATTGTAGGAACAAATAATAAACTGGAAGAATATTAAGTTTTATTTAATATATATAACCAAAGAACACTTTACAAAAATAATTAAGGACAAATAACTTTAATTGCAATTTGAAGAACATAAGAAACATAACATAGTAATTGCAAATACATGATTCCTTGAGGTTATCTTGAGATGATTTCGGGGCTTTTTTAGTGTCCCCGCGGCCCGGTCCCTCGACCAGGCCTCCACACCCAGGAAGCAGCCCGTGACAGCTGACTAAACTCCTGAGTTAACCTATTTTACTGCTAGGTAACAGGGGCATTCAGGTGAAAGAAACTTTGCCCATTTGTTTCTGCCTCGTGCGGGAATCGAACCCGAGCCACAGAATTACGAGGTCCTGCGCGCTATCCACCAGGGCTTTTCGTGGCCCCAGTTGGAACCCCACTGTCAGGTTCCAAAATTAATTTTCATTAATTGTACAACTTAATTCTCGGTATCTTCGTATCACTTTGTAAAGTACATCATGCTTAAAATATTTAACAAAGCCGGGTTGTTTGCACGATTAGCACTTTTTAATAATAATAAGCGAAAGGATTCGTTAAAATTAGCTTGGCAGCGTACGTTTTGGCACCATGTTTTCACAATGTTCAGGTAATTCAGTAAGTCTCAATCGAGCGACCAAATTGGTCCTTAATCGGCACATACTTATGCAGCATATCTGTAATTGTAATCCCACCGACTGCTGGTTGTAGTCCTGGGTGTTTCATAAACTCATTCCGAGTGTTAACGAGCATATTTTATTAAAGCTCTTTCGTGCGTCTTTAATTTCTTTAGTTGCTCTTCAGTCATGAAATTTGGAATATTAATGGGTTTTATCAATCAGCATACTATTCTTCTCATCGGCCAGGAACACCAGAATCGATTTCGCGTTGAAGTTTGGTCCCTTCATTTTTTCATTCTCATGTAGTTTGAGGAATCTGGAAAAGAGTCAGCGCCCTTCATAACCTCAGTAGGAATGTTTGGGGAGCAAAGAGGCTGCAATTGCGGCTGGAATGTTTCCTTGAAATTCAGCATGTAACTTGAAAAAAGAGTTTGGGTCTTCAGTTAATTCAATTTCCCGTTTAACAAACCTGCCTTTTCTTTTTTCGGTTTTCGTGGCCTCATTAGGTACTATCGTTGAAAACAGCAAATATACAATTGTAAACACTGACAAGACAGTGAATATTGTTGAGCTCCTGATTGCCATTGTTGAACTTTGGATGTCACAACTTCGCTCTAGAGGTTTCGTCGGTTGTACTGGATGATAATTGAACGCTACCTTTCTTTTATGTGGACTGAGGTGAGGTGGCGAGCAGTTGCCAAAACTATTTAAATTTATCTGGTTAGTAATTTCCTTAGCATTTAGCTGGATATGAAAATGTTCAGAAATCTTGCAAAATTGTTGGTGCAAAAACCTTATAAGATCATATGAATAAAGGTAACTGAAGATGGCCTGTTGGCCCATACGAGGCAGCTCCTATTTATAACCACCCAAACTCATTCTAACCTACGTGTCTAAACTACACTTGAAGCAATCAAGGGATAATACTTCTATTACGTTACGCGGTAATTTGTTCAACAATAAACAACAATGCATTAACAGTATTTACCCAGGGTCTTTGCCAAACCTAAACTTATACAATTTTATACAATTGTTTCGTGTTCCTGTCTTGTGTTGATGTTTTTATTACCTTATTGATATCGCATTTGTTATCACGTCCGATGAGGGTAAGAGGTTATACAAAGTGATGAACGGACATAACATAAGTTAGTGATACGAAACAAATCCACAAAGGCCGTAATGAGGGTTCGAACCATACGCACGGGGATGTTTCCCAGAAAAGAACATAAGAATAAAGGGTAACTGCAGAAAGAGCCTATACGAAGCAGTTTCCTATTCATAGCCACCCAGTTATAACATAATAAAAAATCATAATTATAAAGGTAACTGCAGAAGGCCCTATTGGCCCATAAAAAGGCAGCTTTCTATTTATAATCCCCCAATCCCACTCATATTCATGTCCAACCCCACGCTTGAACCATCGAGGGATGCCCACCTCCACTACGTTATGCGGTAATTGGTTCCACAACTCAACAAACCGGTTACCATAACAGTATTTACCCAGGTCTTTCCTAAATCTAAACATATACAATTTATGCTCATTGTTTCGTGTTCTGTCTTATGCTGATACCTTTAATACCCAACTAATATCCCTTTTGTTATATCTATTCATCCACTTGTAAAAACCTGTATCATAAGAACAAAGGCAAATGCAGAAGGCCTATTGGCCCATCCGAGGCAGCTCCTATTTAGAACCACCCAATCCCACTTAAATACATGTCCAACCCACGCTTGAAACAATCGAGGGGACCCCACCTCAACCACGTTACGCGGTAATTGGTTCCACAAATCAACAACCCTGTTACTGAATCAGTATTTACCCAAGTCTTTCCTAAATCAAAATTTATCCAATTTATACCCATTGTTTCGTGTTCTGACTTGTGTTGATACTTTTAATACCTTATCAATATCCCCTATGTTGTGTACATTCATCCACTTTGTAAACCTCTATTATGTCACCCTAACTCTTTCGCCTTTCCAGTGAATGCACGTTTAAGCTTTGTTAATCTTTCTTATCCATTCTATAATACAGCGACCAAAAACTGAACTGCATAATCTAAATGGGGCCTAACAGAGCAATATAGGCTGAAGAACAACAACAGGTCTCTTCTTAATCATTGTTCGATTAATAAAATCCCAGTGTCCCTATTTCTCTTAATTACGAACATTTCATGCATATATCCTTTGGGTTTTTAAATTCTTACTAATCATAA
Source organism: Procambarus clarkii (assembly GCF_040958095.1). Lineage (NCBI taxonomy): Eukaryota > Metazoa > Arthropoda > Malacostraca > Decapoda > Cambaridae > Procambarus > Procambarus clarkii. The sequence goes on from NW_027190051.1 coordinate 29,400, forward strand.
CTCCCAGATCTCTCTCGCAATCTCACACCAGCTTAGCTCGAATCTTGTATTCTATCATCATTACCTAGCCTCAGACACTTTAAACATTTATCAGCATTATACTGCATCTTCCCATCTTTTGACCATTTCAGAAAACCCTATTTAGATCACTTGAAGGATAGTGAGTTGTCCTTCCTTGTTAATTTTCCAACCGATTTTTGTATCCGCGGGCAAAAATTTTGCAGATGCTGCAAATCATTTCTAAAAATCTAAATGAATCTAAAATGAAATTAAAATGAATCTAAATCATTTATATATATTATAATTAAAAGAGGTCCCAGGACAGAGCCACTGAGGGCCGCTCCACTAACAACATTATCCCACACTGACTTAACCCCATTTATACTAACTCTCTGTTTCCCTTTTGGAATAGCCATGCTCTAATCCAACTTAATATAGCACCCCAAATACTCCTCTATTTTCGTTAATCAGTGGCCCAATCTATTTTTTTATTCAGTGGCACCCCCAATACCTCCGATGACTTGCACCAGTGCTGATGTTGGTGGAGGCGTTTATGTTGAGGATGATCGGAGCTACCAAGGTGCTTGTTGCGTTGTGCTGTAGATAGAGGAACGGTGATTAGAACAGAGGTGTGGTGGTTTGTAGGGAGACTTGCCGCACCTTATCTATTTGCCTGTTTAACACACGCTTTTATTGACTCATTCCTACAGCTCAATCATCTAAGGGTTTCAATCCACACAAACAGTTCCAAGGACAGATTTCATGGCATATGCAATGGCATTCATATATAAATGAACCCCGACCCGAGCTTAAATTTGTATTTTTTCATGTCTATTAAGTTTTCGAGCTTATTAATGAATTACACTGCATCCAATTTGCCATATTGTAGGAACAAATAATAAACTGAAGAATATTAAGTTTTATTTAATATATATAACCAAAGAACACTTTACAAAATAATTAAGGACAAATAACTTTAATGCAATTTGAAGAACATAAGAAACATAACAGTAATTGCAAATACATGATTCTTGAGGTTATCTTGAGATGATTTCGGGGCTTTTTAGTGTCCCCGCGGCCCGGTCCTCGACCAGGCCTCCACCCCCAGGAAGCAGCCCGTGACAGCTGACTAACTCCTGAGTACCTATTTACTGCTAGGTAACAGGGGCATTCAGGGTGAAAGAAACTTTGCCCATTTGTTTCTGCCTCGTGCCCGCACGGGCACGAGGCAGAACCCGACCGAGCCACAGAATTACGAGTCCTGCGCGCTATCCACCAGGCTTTCGTGGCCCCAGTTGGAACCCACTGTCAGGTTCCAAAATTATTTTCATTAATTGTAAACTAATTCTCGGTATCTTCGTATCACTTTGTAAGTACATCATGCTTAAAATATTTAACAAAGCCGGGTTGTTTGCACGATTAGCACTTTTTAATAATAATAGCGAAAGGATTCGTTTAAAATTAGCTTGGCAGCGTACGTTTGGCACCATGTTTCACAATGTTCAGTAATTCAGTAAGTCTCATCGAGCGACCAAATTGGTCCTTAATCGGCACATACTTATGCAGCATATCTGTAATTGTATCCACCGACTGCTGGTTGTAGTCTGGGTGTTTCATAAACTCATTCCGAGTGTTAACGAGCATATTTATTAAAGCTCTTTCGTGCGTCTTTAATTTCTTTAGTTGCTCTTCAGTCATGAAATTTGGAATATTAATGGGTTTATCAATCAGCATACTATTCTTCTCATCGGCAGAACACCAGAATCGTTTTCGCGTTGAAGTTTTGGTCACTTCATTTTTCATTCTCATGTAGTTTGAGAATCTGGAAAGGAGTCAGCGCCCTTCATAACCTCAGTAGGAATTGTTGGGGAGCAAGAGCTGGCAAATTGCGGCTGGGAATGTTTTCCTTGAATTCAGCATGTAACTTTGAAAAAAAGGGAGGTTTGTGGTCTTCAGTTAATTCAATTTCCCGTTTAAACAAACCTGCCTTTTTCTTTTTCGGGTTTTCGGTGGCCTCATTAGGTACTATCGTTGAAAACAGCAAATATACAATTGTAAACACTGACAAGGACAGTGAATATTGTTGAGCTCCTGATTGCCATTGTTGGAACTCGGCGATGTCACAGAACTTCGCTCTAGAGGTTCCGTTCGGTTGTTACTGGGATGATAATTGAACGCTACCTTTCTTTTTATGTGGGACTGAGGTGAGGGTTGGCGAGCAGTTTGCCAAAACTATTTTAAATTTATCTGGTTAGGTAATTTCCTTAGCATTAGCGGATATGAAAATGTTCAGAAATCTTGCAAAATTGTTGGTGCAAAAACCTTATAAGATCATATGAATAAAGGTAACTGAAGATGGCCTGTTGGCCCATACGAGGCAGCTCCTATTTATAACCACCCATATTCACGTCCTATATTCATGTCCAACCCACGCTTGAACCAATCGAGGGATCCCACTTCCACTACGTTATGCGGTAATTGGTTCCACAACTCAACAAACCGGTTACCATAACAGTATTTACCCAGGTCTTTGCTAAATCTAAACATATACAATTTATGCTCATTGTTTCGTGTTCTGTCTTATGCTGATACCTTTAATACCCAACTAATATCCCTTTTGTTATATCTATTCATCCACTTGTAAAAACCTGTATCATAAGAACAAAGGCAAATGCAGAAGGCCTATTGGCCCATCCGAGGCAGCTCCTATTTAGAACCACCCAATCCCACTTAAATACATGTCCAACCCACGCTTGAAACAATCGAGGGGACCCCACCTCAACCACGTTACGCGGTAATTTGGTTTCCACAAATCAACAACCCTGTTACTGAAATCAGTATTTTACCCAAGTCCTTTCCTAAATCAAAATTTATCCAATTTATACCATTGTTTTCGTGTTCGTGACTTGTGTTTGATACTTTTTAATACCTTATCATATCCCTATTGTTTGTGTACATTCATCCACTTGTAAACCTCTATTATGGTTCACCCCCTAACTCTTCGCCTTCCAGTGATGCAACGTTAAGCTTTGTTAATCTTTCTTTATCCATTCTATAATACAGCGACCAAAACTGAACTGCATAATCTAAATGGGGCCTAACCAGAGCAATATAGCTGAAGATACAACAACAGGGTCTCTTCTTAATCATTGTTTCGATTAATAAATTCCCAGTGTCCTAATTTCTCTTATTACGAACATTCAATGCATATATCCTTTAGTTTTAAATTCTTACTAATCATAACTCCCAGATCTCTCTCGCAATCTCAACACCAGCTAGCGTCGAATCTTGTATTCTATCATCATTACCTAGCCTCAGAAACTTTACATTTATCAGCAATTATACTGCATCTGCCAATCTTTTGGACCATTTCAAAACCCTATTTTAGATCAACTTGATGATAGTGAGTTGTCCTTCCTTGTTAATTTTCCAACCGATTTTTGTATCCGCGGCAAATTTGCAGATGTTGCAAATTCTGCAAATTTGGTCTCTTCAAATTTCGACTTCCCTTACCTACATTAGTCTATCGACCAGAGGCTGCTTAACCTTGGAGACCGGCTGCGGATATGGGTACGCACTGGCCCGAAACTAGGCGTTGCGGGCATGGAGACCCGCGCTTGCCCCAGTTACTTCCCCTCGCATGTTTCACAACCTCGTGAGAGGTTGTGTTAAACCGGAGCTCCCTGAGTGTTGTTATTTTATTCATAGCAATATGGAAGTTGTAGGGAAGGACCCTGGTGACTCTAGTGGGAGCCCTGAGGACAGAGTTGGGACTCTCTGCGGGAGGAGGTGCGTCAGCTTAAAAAACAAACGAGAAGTAACGAAGGAGGAGACAGCAGTAAGAGGGACCTCGTCCTTGGAGAGTTGCCGAAAGACAGGGGCCCCTTAAGAAGACTTTGATAAAGCCCGCCTTCAAAACGCCATAGCAACTTCAAAATTCATTTGACCGTTTTTGGAGGACGAGTGCTGTGGAGAGACTGTGGATCGCGCAAAAGGGGAAAAGCAACGAAGAGAAAAGGAAGCGCAGGCCCCTCAGAAAAGTAAAGGAAGTACCTAAGCAAACATTAGTTTGTGGGAGATTCCAGATAAGGTATTTGGATAGAACGTTTTGTGCTAGAGATAGGGGAACAGGTTAAGGGTTTTGGCTATCCCGGAGCTGGCATTGGTGGGATATTATAAACAAACATGAATGATATTATGGCTGGTAAGTGGGGAACAAGTCCCATTTATTTTGCATTAGCGTGGGAGGAATGATGTTTGGTCGAAGTCAGGAGTGAGGGAACTGATTCAGAGGTATAAAACAGCCATAGAGTTAGTTAGGAGCAAGGGAGGAAGTCCCGATCATATGTGGCATTCTTCCAAGAAAGGGAGTGGGAAATGAATGGATATCGAGGGCACTTGGTGTCAATTGCCGGCTGGAAAGATATTGCAAATCAAATGCAATATCTTTCATAGACAACTGGGAACACTTCTATGGAAGAAATGAAATGTATGCTCGTGATGGGGTGCATCCATTAAACTGTTAGTAGATAGAGGTATGGGAATTGATTTGGAGGAAGGAGGTAATAAAAGTATGTGTTTGTGGGAGAAAGGAATTGGCAAAACGATCAGGGAAGAGAAGGTCCGCAAAATAACAATTCACTTAGGGTATATTACACTAACAGTAGAAGTCTAAGAAATAAATTAACGAATTAAATGCTCTTGTCTGCACAGAAAAAATAGATATTATTGCACTTACCGAAACGTGGATGAATGTAGAAAATAGAGAACTATTAGCTGAATATCAAATATATGGATTTAAACTATTTCACACAGATAGATATATTAGACGAGGAGGTGAGTAGCCCATATATGTTAGGGACAATTTGAAATGTAGTCTCAAAGAGGGAATCAAAAACAGAGCCACACACAGAAAACTATTTGGATTGAATTAAAACGAAAAAAGACTAATAATATTATAATAGGAGTAATATAAGGCCACCAAATTTAGACAGAATGGAAGCAAGAGCCATCTATGGGATGAAATATCTAGAAGCATCTAGATCTAACAGTATTTATGTCATGGGGTGACTTTATTTTAGCGGAATACAACTGGTTGAACAAAACAGGGAAATAGTGAAGCAGAAGATTTTCTAGAATTAATTGACGATTGCTTTCTTACGCAACACATTAAGGAACCAACACGGGAAAATCAATATTTTAGATTTAGTGTTAACTAACAGGGGAAAACCGCAAAATGAATGACATCGAAATAGGGAGTGAGCTAGGGAGCCATGATCACAAAGAATCAGATTTAGCATAGAACATGGAATAGACCAGTAGGAGAAAATTCTGGTTAAAGTGCCAGATTTTCGAAAAGCTGATTTTAAATAGCCTAAGAAATTTTTTGGGTCAAAATTGATTGGAAAGCTTGGGTATGGGGTGTGTGGGCCGGTCTTGGAGCGAGACATGAAACCCAGCGATAGGTGGACTTAAATGGGGATTTCGATGTGGATTCAAATATATAACTTATTTAAGAATATTTCTAAACAAAGCACAGGAACGTTAGTATACCATACAAAATTGAAATAGATCGTAATACTAATGACCCAAAGTGGATACAAAGAATTTGAAGAACTTATAGGTAAAAAGAGAGCTTGGTACAAAAGGATTTAAAAATGGGGAGGTCACTTTAGAACAGGAATTCGTACAACTGGTTAGAAAATGTTAAAAAAGAGATAAGGAAAGCAAAAAGAAACTATGAAAGTTCGCATAGAGCAGGGCAAAGCAAAGACAAATTCCTAAAGGGTTTGTTCAGTTATATCGGTACTAAGGGACTAGGGAAAGGATAGGTCCATTAAAAACCTGAGGACAGGTCAAAATAACAGATAGTGATGAAGAGATGAGTAGTATTTTTAATAATATTTTGTATCTGTATTTACTAAAGAGGAACTTAACAATATGCCTTCAGCCGAAACAAGTCTATGTGGGGTGGGGACGAGGGACAGGTTTGACGAGTTTAGCAAGTTACCAGGGAGGATGTTCTTAAACAAATAGTAAAACTCAAACCAAACAAAATCCCCAGGGCCGGATGAAAGTGTTTGCTAGGGTGCTTAAAAGAATGCAAAGAGGAGCTTTGTGACCCACTGTCAACCATATTTTAATAAATCATAGAGTCAGGCAGAGTGCCAGAGTTTTTGGAAGTTGCTAATGTGATACCAGTTTTTTAAGAAAGGAGATATAGATCACTTGCGTCATAACTATCGACCAATTAGCCTAACGTCTATTGTGGGAAGTTACTCGAATCTATAATAAGCAAATAAAATTCGTCTTCATCTTGAAAAACATAAATTAATAATTGAGTCGCAACATGGTTTTATAAATGGCCCGTTCATGTTTAACAAATTTGTTATCTTTTTATTCTAGCATTGTTGAGGCAGTTGATAGTGGTAAGGATTGCGATGTTGTATACCTTGACTTTAGCAAAGCTTTTGATACAGTGCCACATGAAAGACTGATTAAAAAAATAGAGTCTCATGGTATTGGGGGTGCTATATTAAGCTGGATTAGGGCATGGCTATACCAAAGGAAACAGAGAGTTAGTATAAATGGAATCAAGTCAGAGTGGGAAAATGTTGTAAGTGGAGTGCCTCAAGGCTCTGTCCTGGGACCTCTGTTGTTTATAATATATATAAATGATTTAGATTCAGGTTTGAGTAGCAACATTTGCAAATTTGCCGATGATACGAAAATCGGTAGGGAAATTAATTCGGAGGAGGACTCACTATCACTTCAAGTTGATCTAGATAGGGTTTTGAAATGGTCAAAGGATTGGCAGATGCAGTTTAATGCTGATAAATGTAAAGTTCTGAGGTTAGGTAATGATGATAGAGTTACAAGATACGAGCTAGATTGTGTTAGTGTTTGCGAAGTCGGATTGCGAAAAGGGATCTGGGAGTTATGATTAAGTAAAGAAATTTAAAACAAAAGGGATCAATGCATAAATGTTCGTAATAAGGCAAATCGGACACTTGGATTTATATCGCAGCGTTTAGTAACAAGACACCTGGTGTGGTTCTCAAGCTATATCTTGCTCTAGTTAGGCCCCCCATTTAGATTTATGCAGTTCAGTTTTGGTCGCCATATTATAGATGGATATAAAATTCACTTGAACGTGTCCCAGCGTAGGATGACTAAGTTAATTCCCCAAATTAGAAATCTTTCATATGAAGAAAGATTAACAAAGCTTAAGTTGCATTCACTGGAAAGGCGAAGAGTATGGGGGTGACATTGATAGGAGGTTTACAAGTGATGAATGGACATAAACCGGGGGGATATTAATAGGGTATTAAAGTATCAACACAGGACAGACCACGAAACAATGGATATAAATTGGATAAGTTTAGATTTAGGAAAAGACTTGGGTAAATACTGGTTCAGTAACAGGGTTGGTTGATTTTGTGGAACCAATTGCCGCGTAACATTGTGGAGGTGGGGGTCCCTCGATTGTTTCAAGCACGGGTTGGACAAGTATATGAGTGGGATTGGGTGGTTATAGAATAGGAGCTGCCTCGTATGGGCCAATAGGCCCTTCTGCAGTTACCTTTTTGTCTTATGTTCTTAATCATTTCTAAAAAATCTAAAATGAATCTAAAATGAATAAATGAATCTAAATCATTTATATATATTATAATTAAAAGAGGTCCCAGGACAGAGCACTGAGGCGCTCCACTTAACAACCATTTATCCCACACTGACTTAACCCCATTTAGACTATAAACTCTCCTGTTTCCTTTGGAATAGCCATGCTCCTAATCCAAACTTAATATAGCAACCCCAAATACTCTGAGTCTAATTCGTTAATCAGTGCCCAATCTATTTTTTTTATTCAGTGCACCCCCAATACCTCCCGATGACTGCACCAGTGCTGATGTTGGTGGAGGCGTTTTATGTTGAGATGATCGGAAGCTACCAAGGTGCTTGTGCGTTGTGCTGTAGATAGAGGAACGGTGATTAGAACAGAGGAGTTGTGTGTTGTAGGGAGACTTGCCGCACCTTATCTATTTGCCTGTTAACACACGCTTTTATTGACTCATTCCTACAGCTCAATCATCTAAGGGTTTCAATCCACACCAACAGTTCCAAGGACAGATTTCATGGCATATGCAATGGCATTCATATATAAATGAAACCCCGAACCCGAGCTTAAATTTGTATTTTTTTCATGTCTATTAAGTTTTCGAGCTTATTAATGAATTACACCGCATCCAATTTTGCCATATTGTAGGAACAAATAATAAACTGTAAGAATATTAAGTTTTATTTAATATATATAAACCAAAGAACACTTTACAAAATAATTAAGGACAAATAAACTTTAATGCAATTTGAAGACATAAGAAACATAACATAGTAATTGCAAATACATGATTCTTGAGGTTATCTTGAGATGATTTCGGGGCTTTTTAGGTTCCCCGCGGGTCCCGGTCCTCGACCAGGCCTCCACCCCCAGGAAGCAGCCCGTGGACAGCCTGACTAACTCCTGAGTACCTATTTACTGCTAGGTCACAGGGGCATTCAGGGTGAAAGAAACTTTGCCCATTTGTTTCTGCCTCGTGCCCGCACGAGGCACGAGGCAGAACCCGAGCCCGAGCCACAGAATTACGAGTCCCCCTGCGCGCTATCCACCAGGCTTTCGTGGCCCCAGTTGGAACCCAACTGTCAGGTTCCAAAATTATTTTTCATTAATTGTAAACTAATTCTCGGTATCTTCGTATCACTTTGTAAGTACATCATGCTTAAAAATAAATTTAACAAAGCCGGGGTTGTTTTGCCACGATTAGCACTTTTAATAATAATAGCGAAAGGATTCGTTTAAAATTAGGCTTGGCAGCGTACGTTTGGCACCATTGTTTCACAATGTCAGTAATTGCAGTAAGTCTCATCGGCGACCAAATTGGTCCTTAATCGGCACATACTTATGCAGCATATCTGTAATTGTATCCACCGACTGCTGGTTGTAGTCTGGGTGTTTCATAAACTCATTCCGAGTGTTAACGAGCATATTTATTAAAGCTCTTTCGTGCGTCTTTAATTTCTTTAGTTGCTCTTCAGTCATGAAATTTGGAATATTAATGGGTTTATCAATCAGCATACTATTCTTCTCATCGGCCAGAACACCAGAATCGATTTCGCGTTGAAGTTTGGTCCCTTCATTTTTCATTCTCATGTAGTTGAGAATCTGGAAAGAGTCAGCGCCCTTCATAACCTCAGTAGGAATGTTGGGGAGCAAGAGCTGCAATTGCGGCTGGAATGTTTCCTTGAATTCAGCATGTAACTTGAAAAAAGAGTTTGGGTCTTCAGTTAATTCAATTTCCCGTTTAACAAACCTGCCTTTTTTTTTCGGTTTTCGTGGCCTCATTAGGTACTATCGTTGAAAACAGCAAATATACAATTGTAAACACTGACAAGACAGTGAATATTGTTGAGCTCCTGATTGCCATTGTTGAACTTTGGATGTCACAACTTCGCTCTAGAGGTTTCGTCGGTTGTACTGGATGATAATTGAACGCTACCTTTCTTTTATGTGGACTGAGGTGAGGTGGCGAGCAGTTGCCAAAACTATTTAAATTTATCTGGTTAGTAATTTCCTTAGCATTTAGCTGGATATGAAAATGTTCAGAAATCTTGCAAAATTGTTGGTGCAAAAACCTTATAAGATCATATGAATAAAGGTAACTGAAGATGGCCTGTTGGCCCATACGAGGCAGCTCCTATTTATAACCACCCAAACTCATTCTAAACTACGTGTCTAAACTACACTTGAAGCAATCAAGGGATAATACTTCTATTACGTTACGCGGTAATTTGTTCAACAAATAAACAACAATGCATTAACAGTATTTACCCAGGTCTTTGCCAAACCTAAACTTATACAATTTATACCAATTGTTTCGTGTTCTGTCTTGTGTTGATGTTTTTATTACCTTATTGATATCGCATTTGTTATCAACGTCGATGAGGTAAGAGGTATACAAGTGATGAACGGACATAACATAATTATGATATGAACAAATCCACAAAGGCCGTAATGAGGGTTCGAACCTACGCACGGGATGTTCCCAGAAAAGAACATAAGAATAAAGGTAACTGCAGAAAGCCTATACGAAGCAGTTCCTATTCATAGCCACCCAGTTATAACATAATAAAAATCATAATTATAAAGGTAACTGCAGAAGGCCTATTGGCCCATAAAAGGCAGCTTCTATTTATAATCCCCCAATCCCACTCATATTCATGTCCAACCCACGCTTGAACCAATCGAGGGATCCCACTTCCACTACGTTATGCGGTAATTGGTTCCACAACTCAACAAACCGGTTACCATAACAGTATTTACCCAGGTCTTTGCTAAATCTAAACATATACAATTTATGCTCATTGTTTCGTGTTCTGTCTTATGCTGATACCTTTAATACCCAACTAATATCCCTTTTGTTATATCTATTCATCCACTTGTAAAAACCTGTATCATAAGAACAAAGGCAAATGCAGAAGGCCTATTGGCCCATCCGAGGCAGCTCCTATTTAGAACCACCCAATCCCACTTAAATACATGTCCAACCCACGCTTGAAACAATCGAGGGGACCCCACCTCAACCACGTTACGCGGTAATTGGTTCCACAAATCAACAACCCTGTTACTGAATCAGTATTTACCCAAGTCTTTCCTAAATCAAAATTTATCCAATTTATACCCATTGTTTCGTGTTCTGACTTGTGTTGATACTTTTAATACCTTATCAATATCCCCTATGTTGTGTACATTCATCCACTTGTAAACCTCTATTATGTCACCCCTAACTCTTCGCCTTTCCAGTGAATGCACGTTAAGCTTTGTTAATCTTTCTTTATCCATTCTATAATACAGCGACCAAAACTGAACTGCATAATCTAAATGGGGCCTAACCAGAGCAATATAGCTGAAGAACAACAACAGGTCTCTTCTTAATCATTGTTCGATTAATAAATCCCAGTGTCCTATTTCTCTTATTACGAACATTCATGCATATATCCTTTGGTTTTAAATTCTTACTAATCATAACTCCCAGATCTCTCTCGCAATCTCAACACCAGCTAGCTCGAATCTTGTAATTCTATCATCATTACCTAGCCTCAGAACTTTACATTTATCAGCATTATACTGCATCTGCCAATCTTTTGACCATTTCAAAACCCTATTTAGATCAACTTGAATGATAGTGAGTTGTCTTCCTTGTTAATTTTCCAACCGATTTTTGTATCCGCGGCAAATTTGCAGATGTTGCAAATCTGCAAATTTGGTCCTTCAAATTTCGACTTCCCTTACCTACATTAGTCTATCGACCAGAGGCTGCTTACCTTGGAGACCGGCTGCGGATATGGGTACGCACTGGCCCGAAACTAGGCGTTGCGGGCATGGAGACCCGCGCTGCCCCAGTTACCTCCCTCGCATGTTTCACAACCTCGTGAGAGGTTGTGTTAACCGGAGCTCCTGAGTGTTGTTATTTTATCATAGCAATATGGAAGTTGTAGTGAAGGACCTGGTGACTCTAGTGGGAGCCCTGAGGACAGAGTTGGACTCTCTGCGGGAGGAGGTGCGTCAGCTTAAAAAACAACGAGAAGTAACGAAGGAGGAGACCAGCAGTAAAGGACCTCGTCTTGGAGAGTTGCGAAAGACAGGGGCCTTAAGAAGACTTTGATAAAGCCGCCTTCAAACGCCATAGCAACTTCAAATTCATTTGACGTTTTGGAGGACGAGTGCTGTGGAGAGACTGTGGATCGCGCAAAAGGGAAAGCAACGAAGAGAAAGGAAGCGCAGGCCCCTCAGAAAGTAAAGGAAGTACCTAAGCAAACATTAGTTGTGGGAGATTCCCAGATAAGGTATTTGGATAGAACGTTTTGTGCTAGAGATAGGGGGAACAGGTTAAGGGTTTGCTATCCCGGAGCTGGCATTGGTGATATTATAAACAACATGAATGATATTATGGCTGGTAATGGGAACAATCCCATTATTTGCATTAGCGTGGGAGGAAATGATGTTGGTCGAGTCAGGAGTGAGGAACTGATTCAGAGGTATAAAACAGCCATAGAGTTAGTTAGGAGCAAGGGAGGAATCCCGATCATATGTGGCATTCTTCCAAGAAAGGGAGTGGGAAATGAATGGATATCGAGGGCACTTGGTGTCAATTGCCGGCTGGAAAGATATTGCAAATCAAATGCAATATCTTTCATAGACAACTGGGAACACTTCTATGGAAGAAATGAAATGTATGCTCGTGATGGGGTGCATCTATCGAGAGCTGGGGTTGTTGCTGTTGCGAACTCGCTAGAAGAAGTGGTTAGAGGTGTTTGTTTGGGTTTAAACTGTTAGTAGATAGAGGTATGGGAATTGATTTGGAGGAAGGAGGTAATAAAAGTATGTGTTTGTGGGAGAAAGGAATTGGCAAAACGATCAGGGAAAGAGAAGGTCCGCAAAATAACAATTCACTTAGGGTATATTACACTAACAGTAGAAGTCTAAGAAATAAAATTAACGAATTAAATGCTCTTGTCTGCACAGAAAAAATAGATATTATTGCACTTACCGAAACGTGGATGAATGTAGAAAATAGAGAACTATTAGCTGAATATCAAATATATGGATTTAAACTATTTCACACAGATAGATATATTAGACGAGGAGGTGGAGTAGCCATATATGTTAGGGACAATTTGAAATGTAGTCTCAAAGAGGGAATCAAAACAGAGCCACACACAGAAACTATTTGGATTGAATTAAACGAAAAAGCTAATAATATTATAATAGGAGTAATATATAGGCCACCAAATTTAGACAGAATGGAAGCAAAGCATCTATGGGATGAAATATCTAGAGCATCTAGATCTAACAGTATTTATGTCATGGGTGACTTTAATTTTAGCGGAATAAACTGGTTGAACAAAACAGGGAATAGTGAAGCAGAAGATTTTCTAGAATTAATTGACGATTGCTTTCTTACGCAACACATTAAGGAACCAACACGGGAAAATAATATTTTAGATTTAGTGTTAACTAACAGGGAAACGCAAATTAATGACATCGAAATAGGGAGTGAGCTAGGGAGCAGTGATCACAAAGAAATCAGATTTAGCATAGAATGGAATAGACCAGTAGGAGAAAATTCTGTTAAAGTGCCAGATTTTCGAAAAGCTGATTTTAATAGCCTAAGAAATTTTTTGGGTCAAATTGATTGGAAAGGCTTGGGTATGGGGTGTGGGCCGGTCTTGGAGCGAGACATGAACCCAGCGATAGGTGACTTAAATGGGGATTTCGATGTGGATTCAATATATAACTTATTTAAGAATATTCTAAACAAAGCACAGGAACGTAGTATACCATACAAATTGAATAGATCGTATACTAATGACCCAAAGTGGATAACAAAGAATTTGAAGAACCTTATAGGTAAAAAGAGAGCTTGGTACAAAAGGATTAAAAATGGGGAGGTCACTTTAGAACAGGAATTCGTACAACTGGTTAGAAATGTTAAAAAGAGATAAGGAAAGCAAAAAGAAACTATGAAGTTCGCATAGCAGGGCAAGCAAAGACAAATCCTAAAGGGTTTTTTCAGTTATATCGTACTAAGACTAGGGAAAGGATAGGTCCATTAAAAACTGAGACAGGTCAAATAACAGATAGTGATGAAGAGATGAGTAGTATTTTTAATAAATATTTTGTATCTGTATTTACTAAAGAGGAACTTAACAATATGCCTTCAGCCGAACAAGTCTATGTGGGTGGGGACGAGGACAGGTTGACGAGTTTAGCAGTTACCAGGGAGGATGTTCTTAAACAAATAGTAAAACTCAAACCAAACAAATCCCCAGGGCCGGATGAAGTGTTTGCTAGGGTGCTTAAAGAATGCAAAGAGGAGCTTTGTGACCCACTGTCAACCATATTTAATAAATCAATAGAGTCAGGCAGAGTGCCAGAGTTTTGGAAAGTTGCTAATGTGATACCAGTTTTTAAGAAAGGAGATAGATCACTTGCGTCTAACTATCGACCAATTAGCCTAACGTCTATTGTGGGAAAGTTACTCGAATCTATAATAGCAAATAAAATTCGTCTTCATCTTGAAAAACATAAATTAATAATTGAGTCGCAACATGGTTTTATAAATTGCCGTTCATGTTTAACAAATCTGTTATCTTTTTATTCTAGCATTGTTGAGGCAGTTGATAGTGGTAAGGATTGCGATGTTGTATACCTTGACTTTAGCAAAGCTTTTGATACAGTGCCACATGAAAGACTGATTAAAAAAATAGAGTCTCATGGTATTGGGGGTGCTATATTAAGCTGGATTAGGGCATCAAAAGGAAACAGAGAGTTAGTATAAATGGAATCAAGTCAGAGTGGGAAAATGTTCAATATGGAAGTTGTAGTGAAGGACCTGGTGACTCTAGTGGGAGCCCTGAGGACAGAGTTGGACTCTCTGCGGGAGGAGGTGCGTCAGCTTAAAAAACAACGAGAAGTAACGAAGGAGGAGACCAGCAGTAAAGGGACCTCGTCTTGGAGAGTTGCGAAAGACAGGGGCCTTAAGAAGACTTTGATAAAGCCGCCTTCAAACGCCATAGCAACTTCAAATTCATTTGACGTTTTGGAGGACGAGTGCTGTGGAGAGACTGTGGATCGCGCAAAAGGGAAAGCAACGAAGAGAAAGGAAGCGCAGGCCCCTCAGAAAGTAAAGGAAGTACCTAAGCAAACATTAGTTGTGGGAGATTCCCAGATAAGGTATTTGGATAGAACGTTTTGTGCTAGAGATAGGGGGAACAGGTTAAGGGTTTGCTATCCCGGAGCTGGCATTGGTGATATTATAAACAACATGAATGATATTATGGCTGGTAATGGGAACAATCCCATTATTTGCATTAGCGTGGGAGGAAATGATGTTGGTCGAGTCAGGAGTGAGGAACTGATTCAGAGGTATAAAACAGCCATAGAGTTAGTTAGGAGCAAGGGAGGAATCCCGATCATATGTGGCATTCTTCCAAGAAAGGGAGTGGGAAATGAATGGATATCGAGGGCACTTGGTGTCAATTGCCGGCTGGAAAGATATTGCAAATCAAATGCAATATCTTTCATAGACAACTGGGAACACTTCTATGGAAGAAATGAAATGTATGCTCGTGATGGGGTGCATCTATCGAGAGCTGGGGTTGTTGCTGTTGCGAACTCGCTAGAAGAAGTGGTTAGAGGTGTTTGTTTGGGTTTAAACTGTTAGTAGATAGAGGTATGGGAATTGATTTGGAGGAAGGAGGTAATAAAAGTATGTGTTTGTGGGAGAAAGGAATTGGCAAAACGATCAGGGAAAGAGAAGGTCCGCAAAATAACAATTCACTTAGGGTATATTACACTAACAGTAGAAGTCTAAGAAATAAAATTAACGAATTAAATGCTCTTGTCTGCACAGAAAAAATAGATATTATTGCACTTACCAAAACGTGGATGAATGTAGAAAATAGAGAACTATTAGCTGAATATCAAATATATGGATTTAAACTATTTCACACAGATAGATATATTAGACGAGGAGGTGGAGTAGCCATATATGTTAGGGACAATTTGAAATGTAGTCTCAAAGAGGGAATCAAAACAGAGCCACACACAGAAACTATTTGGATTGAATTAAACGAAAAAGCTAATAATATTATAATAGGAGTAATATATAGGCCACCAAATTTAGACAGAATGGAAGCAAAGCATCTATGGGATGAAATATCTAGAGCATCTAGATCTAACAGTATTTATGTCATGGGTGACTTTAATTTTAGCGGAATAAACTGGTTGAACAAAACAGGGAATAGTGAAGCAGAAGATTTTCTAGAATTAATTGACGATTGCTTTCTTACGCAACACATTAAGGAACCAACACGGGAAAATAATATTTTAGATTTAGTGTTAACTAACAGGGAAACGCAAATTAATGACATCGAAATAGGGAGTGAGCTAGGGAGCAGTGATCACAAAGAAATCAGATTTAGCATAGAATGGAATAGACCAGTAGGAGAAAATTCTGTTAAAGTGCCAGATTTTCGAAAAGCTGATTTTAATAGCCTAAGAAATTTTTTGGGTCAAATTGATTGGAAAGGCTTGGGTATGGGGTGTGGGCCGGTCTTGGAGCGAGACATGAACCCAGCGATAGGTGACTTAAATGGGGATTTCGATGTGGATTCAATATATAACTTATTTAAGAATATTCTAAACAAAGCACAGGAACGTAGTATACCATACAAATTGAATAGATCGTATACTAATGACCCAAAGTGGATAACAAAGAATTTGAAGAACCTTATAGGTAAAAAGAGAGCTTGGTACAAAAGGATTAAAAATGGGGAGGTCACTTTAGAACAGGAATTCGTACAACTGGTTAGAAATGTTAAAAAAGAGATAAGGAAAGCAAAAAGAAACTATGAAGTTCGCATAGCAGGGCAAGCAAAGACAAATCCTAAAGGGTTTTTTCAGTTATATCGTACTAAGACTAGGGAAAGGATAGGTCCATTAAAAACTGAGACAGGTCAAATAACAGATAGTGATGAAGAGATGAGTAGTATTTTTAATAAATATTTTGTATCTGTATTTACTAAAGAGGAACTTAACAATATGCCTTCAGCCGAACAAGTCTATGTGGGTGGGGACGAGGACAGGTTGACGAGTTTAGCAGTTACCAGGGAGGATGTTCTTAAACAAATAGTAAAACTCAAACCAAACAAATCCCCAGGGCCGGATGAAGTGTTTGCTAGGGTGCTTAAAGAATGCAAAGAGGAGCTTTGTGACCCACTGTCAACCATATTTAATAAATCAATAGAGTCAGGCAGAGTGCCAGAGTTTTGGAAAGTTGCTAATGTGATACCAGTTTTTAAGAAAGGAGATAGATCACTTGCGTCTAACTATCGACCAATTAGCCTAACGTCTATTGTGGGAAAGTTACTCGAATCTATAATAGCAAATAAAATTCGTCTTCATCTTGAAAAACATAAATTAATAATTGAGTCGCAACATGGTTTTATAAATGGCCGTTCATGTTTAACAAATTTGTTATCTTTTTATTCTAGCATTGTTGAGGCAGTTGATAGTGGTAAGGATTGCGATGTTGTATACCTTGACTTTAGCAAAGCTTTTGATACAGTGCCACATGAAAGACTGATTAAAAAAATAGAGTCTCATGGTATTGGGGGTGCTATATTAAGCTGGATTAGGGCATGGCTATACCAAAGGAAACAGAGAGTTAGTATAAATGGAATCAAGTCAGAGTGGGAAAAAGTTGTAAGTGGAGTGCCTCAAGGCTCTGTCCTGGGACCTCTGTTGTTTATAATATATATAAATGATTTAGATTCAGGTTTGAGTAGCAACATTTGCAAATTTGCCGATGATACGAAAATCGGTAGGGAAATTAATTCGGAGGAGGACTCACTATCACTTCAAGTTGATCTAGATAGGGTTTTGAAATGGTCAAAGGATTGGCAGATGCAGTTTAATGCTGATAAATGTAAAGTTCTGAGGTTAGGTAATGATGATAGAGTTACAAGATACGAGCTAGATGGTGTTGTGATTGCGAAGTCGGATTGCGAAAGGGATCTGGGAGTTATGATTAGTAAGAATTTAAAACAAAAGGATCAATGCATAAATGTTCGTAATAAAGCAAATCGGACACTTGGATTTATTAATCGCAGCGTTAGTAACAAGACACCTGGTGTGGTTCTCAAGCTATATCTTGCTCTAGTTAGGCCCCATTTAGATTATGCAGTTCAGTTTTGGTCGCCATATTATAGAATGGATATAAATTCACTTGAACGTGTCCAGCGTAGGATGACTAAGTTAATTCCCCAAATTAGAAATCTTTCATATGAAGAAAGATTAACAAAGCTTAAGTTGCATTCACTGGAAAGGCGAAGAGTTAGGGGTGACATGATAGAGGTTTACAAGTGGATGAATGGACATAACCGGGGGGATATTAATAGGGTATTAAAAGTATCAACACAGGACAGAACACGAAACAATGGATATAAATTGGATAAGTTTAGATTTAGGAAAGACTTGGGTAAATACTGGTTCAGTAACAGGGTTGTTGATTTGTGGAACCAATTGCCGCGTAACATTGTGGAGGTGGGGTCCCTCGATTGTTTCAAGCACGGGTTGGACAAGTATATGAGTGGGATTGGGTGGTTATAGAATAGGAGCTGCCTCGTATGGGCCAATAGGCCTTCTGCAGTTACCTTTGTTCTTATGTTCTTAATCATTTCTAAAAATCTAAAATGAATCTAAAATGAATAAATGAATCTAAATCATTTATATATATTATAATTAAAAGAGGTCCCAGGACAGAGCACTGAGGCGCTCCACTAACAACATTATCCCACACTGACTTAACCCCATTTATACTAACTCTCTGTTTCCTTTGGAATAGCCATGCTCTAATCCAACTTAATATAGCACCCCAAATACTCTGAGTCTATTTCGTTAATCAGTGCCCAATCTATTTTTTTATTCAGTGCACCCCCAATACCTCCCGATGACTGCACCAGTGCTGATGTTGGTGGAGGCGTTTATGTTGAGGATGATCGGAGCTACCAAGGTGCTTGTTGCGTTGTGCTGTAGATAGAGGAACGGTGATTAGAACAGAGGTGTGTGTTGTAGGGAGACTTGCCGCACCTTATCTATTTGCCTGTTAACACACGCTTTTATTGACTCATTCCTACAGCTCAATCATCTAAGGGTTTCAATCCACACAAACAGTTCCAAGGACAGATTTCATGGGCATATGCAATGGCATTCATATAAATGAACCCCGACCCGAGCTTAAATTTGTATTTTTTCATGTCTATTAAGTTTTCGAGCTTATTAATGAATTACACTGCATCCAATTTGCCATATTGTAGGAACAAATAATAAACTGGAAGAATATTAAGTTTTATTTAATATATATAACCAAAGAACACTTTACAAAATAATTAAGGACAAATAACTTTAATGCAATTTGAAGAACATAAGAAACATAACATAGTAATTGCAAATACATGATTCTTGAGGTTATCTTGAGATGATTTCGGGGCTTTTTAGTGTCCCCGCGGCCCGGTCCTCGACCAGGCCTCCCCCCCAGGAAGCAGCCCGTGACAGCTGACTAACTCCTGAGTACCTATTTACTGCTAGGTAACAGGGGCATTCAGGGTGAAAGAAACTTTGCCCATTTGTTTCTGCCTCGTGCCCGCACGAGGCACGAGGCAGAACCCGAACCCGAGCCACAGAATTACGAGTCCTGCGCGCTATCCACCAGGCTTTCGTGGCCCCAGTTGGAACCCACTGTCAGGTTCCAAAATTATTTTCATTAATTGTAAACTAATTCTCGGTATCTTCGTATCACTTTGTAAGTACATCATGCTTAAAATATTTAACAAAGCCGGGTTGTTTGCACGATTAGCACTTTTTAATAATAATAGCGAAAGGATTCGTTTAAAATTAGCTTGGCAGCGTACGTTTGGCACCATGTTTCACAATGTTCAGTAATTCAGTAAGTCTCATCGAGCGACCAAATTGGTCCTTAATCGGCACATACTTATGCAGCATATCTGTAATTGTATCCACCGACTGCTGGTTGTAGTCTGGGTGTTTCATAAACTCATTCCGAGTGTTAACGAGCATATTTATTAAAGCTCTTTCGTGCGTCTTTAATTTCTTTAGTTGCTCTTCAGTCATGAAATTTGGAATATTAATGGGTTTATCAATCAGCATACTATTCTTCTCATCGGCCAGAACACCAGAATCGATTTCGCGTTGAAGTTTGGTCCCTTCATTTTTCATTCTCATGTAGTTGAGAATCTGGAAAGAGTCAGCGCCCTTCATAACCTCAGTAGGAATGTTGGGGAGCAAGAGCTGCAATTGCGGCTGGAATGTTTCCTTGAATTCAGCATGTAACTTGAAAAAAGAGTTTGGGTCTTCAGTTAATTCAATTTCCCGTTTAACAAACCTGCCTTTTCTTTTTTCGGTTTTCGTGGCCTCATTAGGTACTATCATTGAAAACAGCAAATATACAATTGTAAACACTGACAAGACAGTGAATATTGTTGAGCTCCTGATTGCCATTGTTGAACTTTGGATGTCACAACTTCGCTCTAGAGGTTTCGTCGGTTGTACTGGATGATAATTGAACGCTACCTTTCTTTTATGTGGACTGAGGTGAGGTGGCGAGCAGTTGCCAAAACTATTTAAATTTATCTGGTTAGTAATTTCCTTAGCATTTAGCTGGATATGAAAATGTTCAGAAATCTTGCAAAATTGTTGGTGCAAAAACCTTATAAGATCATATGAATAAAGGTAACTGAAGATGGCCTGTTGGCCCATACGAGGCAGCTCCTATTTATAACCACCCAAACTCATTCTAACCTACGTGTCTAAACTACACTTGAAGCAATCAAGGGATAATACTTCTATTACGTTACGCGGTAATTTGTTCAACAAATAAACAACAATGCATTAACAGTATTTACCCAGGTCTTTGCCAAACCTAAACTTATACAATTTATACCAATTGTTTCGTGTTCTGTCTTGTGTTGATGTTTTTATTACCTTATTGATATCGCATTTGTTATCAACGTCGATGAGGTAAGAGGTATACAAGTGATGAACGGACATAACATAATTATGATATGAACAAATCCACAAAGGCCGTAATGAGGGTTCGAACCTACGCACGGGATGTTCCCAGAAAAGAACATAAGAATAAAGGTAACTGCAGAAAGCCTATACGAAGCAGTTCCTATTCATAGCCACCCAGTTATAACATAATAAAAATCATAATTATAAAGGTAACTGCAGAAGGCCTATTGGCCCATAAAAGGCAGCTTCTATTTATAATCCCCCAATCCCACTCATATTCATGTCCAACCACGCTTGAACCAATCGAGGGATCCCACTTCCACTACGTTATGCGGTAATTGGTTCCACAACTCAACAAACCGGTTACCATAAGAGTATTTACCCAGGTCTTTGCTAAATCTAAACATATACAATTTATGCTCATTGTTTCGTGTTCTGTCTTATGCTGATACCTTTAATACCCAACTAATATCCCTTTTGTTATATCTATTCATCCACTTGTAAAAACCTGTATCATAAGAACAAAGGCAAATGCAGAAGGCCTATTGGCCCATCCGAGGCAGCTCCTATTTAGAACCACCCAATCCCACTTAAATACATGTCCAACCCACGCTTGAAACAATCGAGGGGACCCCACCTCAACCACGTTACGCGGTAATTGGTTCCACAAATCAACAACCCTGTTACTGAATCAGTATTTACCCAAGTCTTTCCTAAATCAAAATTTATCCAATTTATACCCATTGTTTCGTGTTCTGACTTGTGTTGATACTTTTAATACCTTATCAATATCCCCTATGTTGTGTACATTCATCCACTTGTAAACCTCTATTATGTCACCCCTAACTCTTCGCCTTTCCAGTGAATGCACGTTAAGCTTTGTTAATCTTTCTTTATCCATTCTATAATACAGCGACCAAAACTGAACTGCATAATCTAAATGGGGCCTAACCAGAGCAATATAGCTGAAGAACAACAACAGGTCTCTTCTTAATCATTGTTCGATTAATAAATCCCAGTGTCCTATTTCTCTTATTACGAACATTCATGCATATATCCTTTGGTTTTAAATTCTTACTAATCATAACTCCCAGATCTCTCTCGCAATCTCAACACCAGCTAGCTCGAATCTTGTAATTCTATCATCATTACCTAGCCTCAGAACTTTACATTTATCAGCATTATACTGCATCTGCCAATCTTTTGACCATTTCAAAACCCTATTTAGATCAACTTGAATGATAGTGAGTTGTCTTCCTTGTTAATTTTCCAACCGATTTTTGTATCCGCGGCAAATTTGCAGATGTTGCAAATCATTTCTAAAAATCTAAAATGAATAAATGAATCTAAATCATTTATATATATTATAATTAAAAGAGGTCCCAGGACAGAGCACTGAGGCGCTCCACTAACAACATTATCCCACACTGACTTAACCCCATTTATACTAACTCTCTGTTTCCTTTGGAATAGCCATGCTCTAATCCAACTTAATATAGCACCCCAAATACTCTGAGTCTATTTCGTTAATCAGTGCCCAATCTATTTTTTTATTCAGTGCACCCCCAATACCTCCCGATGACTGCACCAGTGCTGATGTTGGTGGAGGCGTTTATGTTGAGGATGATCGGAGCTACCAAGGTGCTTGTTGCGTTGTGCTGTAGATAGAGGAACGGTGATTAGAACAGAGGTGTGTGTTGTAGGGAGACTTGCCGCACCTTATCTATTTGCCTGTTAACACACGCTTTTATTGACTCATTCCTACAGCTCAATCATCTAAGGGTTTCAATCCACACAAACAGTTCCAAGGACAGATTTCATGGCATATGCAATGGCATTCATATATAAATGAACCCCGACCCGAGCTTAAATTTGTATTTTTTCATGTCTATTAAGTTTTCGAGCTTATTAATGAATTACACTGCATCCAATTTGCCATATTGTAGGAACAAATAATAAACTGGAAGAATATTAAGTTTTATTTAATATATATAACCAAAGAACACTTTACAAAATAATTAAGGACAAATAACTTTAATGCAATTTGAAGAACATAAGAAACATAACATAGTAATTGCAAATACATGATTCTTGAGGTTATCTTGAGATGATTTCGGGGCTTTTTAGTGTCCCCGCGGCCCGGTCCTCGACCAGGCCTCCACCCCCAGGAAGCAGCCCGTGACAGCTGACTAACTCCTGAGTACCTATTTACTGCTAGGTAACAGGGGCATTCAGGGTGAAAGAAACTTTGCCCATTTGTTTCTGCCTCGTGCCCGCACGAGGCACGAGGCAGAACCCGAACCCGAGCCACAGAATTACGAGTCCTGCGCGCTATCCACCAGGCTTTCGTGGCCCCAGTTGGAACCCACTGTCAGGTTCCAAAATTATTTTCATTAATTGTAAACTAATTCTCGGTATCTTCGTATCACTTTGTAAGTACATCATGCTTAAAATATTTAACAAAGCCGGGTTGTTTGCACGATTAGCACTTTTTAATAATAATAGCGAAAGGATTCGTTTAAAATTAGCTTGGCAGCGTACGTTTGGCACCATGTTTCACAATGTTCAGTAATTCAGTAAGTCTCATCGAGCGACCAAATTGGTCCTTAATCGGCACATACTTATGCAGCATATCTGTAATTGTATCCACCGACTGCTGGTTGTAGTCTGGGTGTTTCATAAACTCATTCCGAGTGTTAACGAGCATATTTATTAAAGCTCTTTCGTGCGTCTTTAATTTCTTTAGTTGCTCTTCAGTCATGAAATTTGGAATATTAATGGGTTTATCAATCAGCATACTATTCTTCTCATCGGCCAGAACACCAGAATCGATTTCGCGTTGAAGTTTGGTCCTTCATTTTTCATTCTCATGTAGTTGAGAATCTGGAAAGAGTCAGCGCCCTTCATAACCTCAGTAGGAATGTTGGGGAGCAAGAGCTGCAATTGCGGCTGGAATGTTTCCTTGAATTCAGCATGTAACTTGAAAAAAGAGTTTGGGTCTTCAGTTAATTCAATTTCCCGTTTAACAAACCTGCCTTTTCTTTTTTCGGTTTTCGTGGCCTCATTAGGTACTATCGTTGAAAACAGCAAATATACAATTGTAAACACTGACAAGACAGTGAATATTGTTGAGCTCCTATTGCCATTGTTGAACTTTGGATGTCACAACTTCGCTCTAGAGGTTTCGTCGGTTGTACTGGATGATAATTGAACGCTACCTTTCTTTTATGTGGACTGAGGTGAGGTGGCGAGCAGTTGCCAAAACTATTTAAATTTATCTGGTTAGTAATTTCCTTAGCATTTAGCTGGATATGAAAATGTTCAGAAATCTTGCAAAATTGTTGGTGCAAAAACCTTATAAGATCATATGAATAAAGGTAACTGAAGATGGCCTGTTGGCCCATACGAGGCAGCTCCTATTTATAACCACCCAAACTCATTCTAACCTACGTGTCTAAACTACACTTGAAGCAATCAAGGGATAATACTTCTATTACGTTACGCGGTAATTTGTTCAACAAATAAACAACAATGCATTAACAGTATTTACCCAGGTCTTTGCCAAACCTAAACTTATACAATTTATACCAATTGTTTCGTGTTCTGTCTTGTGTTGATGTTTTTATTACCTTATTGATATCGCATTTGTTATCAACGTCGATGAGGTAAGAGGTATACAAGTGATGAACGGACATAACATAATTATGATATGAACAAATCCACAAAGGCCGTAATGAGGGTTCGAACCTACGCACGGGATGTTCCCAGAAAAGAACATAAGAATAAAGGTAACTGCAGAAAGCCTATACGAAGCAGTTCCTATTCATAGCCACCCAGTTATAACATAATAAAAATCAAATTATAAAGGTAACTGCAGAAGGCCTATTGGCCCATAAAAGGCAGCTTCTATTTATAATCCCCCAATCCCACTCATATTCATGTCCAACCCACGCTTGAACCAATCGAGGGATCCCACTTCCACTACGTTATGCGGTAATTGGTTCCACAACTCAACAAACCGGTTACCATAACAGTATTTACCCAGGTCTTTCCTAAATCTAAACATATACAATTTATGCTCATTGTTTCGTGTTCTGTCTTATGCTGATACCTTTAATACCCAACTAATATCCCTTTTGTTATATCTATTCATCCACTTGTAAAAACCTGTATCATAAGAACAAAGGCAACTGCAGAAGGCCTATTGGCCCATCCGAGGCAGCTCCTATTTAGAAAAACCCAATCCCACTTAAATACATGTCCAACCCACGCTTGAAACAATCGAGGGGACCCCACCTCAACCACGTTACGCGGTAATTGGTTCCACAAATCAACAACCCTGTTACTGAATCAGTATTTACCCAAGTCTTTCCTAAATCAAAATTTATCCAATTTATACCCATTGTTTCGTGTTCTGACTTGTGTTGATACTTTTAATACCTTATCAATATCCCCTATGTTGTGTACATTCATCCACTTGTAAACCTCTATTATGTCACCCCTAACTCTTCGCCTTTCCAGTGAATGCACGTTAAGCTTTGTTAATCTTTCTTTATCCATTCTATAATACAGCGACCAAAACTGAACTGTATAATCTAAATGGGGCCTAACCAGAGCAATATAGCTGAAGAACAACAACAGGTCTCTTCTTAATCATTGTTCGATTAATAAATCCCAGTGTCCTATTTCTCTTATTACGAACATTCATGCATATATCCTTTGGTTTTAAATTCTTACTAATCATAACTCCCAGATCTCTCTCGCAATCTCAACACCAGCTAGCTCGAATCTTGTAATTCTATCATCATTACCTAGCCTCAGAACTTTACATTTATCAGCATTATACTGCATCTGCCAATCTTTTGACCATTTCAAAACCCTATTTAGATCAACTTGAATGATAGTGAGTTGTCTTCCTTGTTAATTTTCCAACCGATTTTTGTATCCGCGGCAAATTTGCAGATGTTGCAAATCATTTCTAAAAATCTAAAATGAATCTAAAATGAATAAATGAATCTAAATCATTTATATATATTATAATTAAAAGAGGTCCCAGGACAGAGCACTGAGGCGCTCCACTAACAACATTATCCCACACTGACTTAACCCCATTTATACTAACTCTCTGTTTCCTTTGGAATAGCCATGCTCTAATCCAACTTAATATAGCACCCCAAATACTCTGAGTCTATTTCGTTAATCAGTGCCCAATCTATTTTTTTATTCAGTGCACCCCCAATACCTCCCGATGACTGCACCAGTGCTGATGTTGGTGGAGGCGTTTATGTTGAGGATTATCGGAGCTACCAAGGTGCTTGTTGCGTTGTGCTGTAGATAGAGGAACGGTGATTAGAACAGAGGTGTGTGTTGTAGGGAGACTTGCCGCACCTTATCTATTTGCCTGTTAACACACGCTTTTATTGACTCATTCCTACAGCTCAATCATCTAAGGGTTTCAATCCACACAAACAGTTCCAAGGACAGATTTCATGGCATATGCAATGGCATTCATATATAAATGAACCCCGACCCGAGCTTAAATTTGTATTTTTTCATGTCTATTAAGTTTTCGAGCTTATTAATGAATTACACTGCATCCAATTTGCCATATTGTAGGAACAAATAATAAACTGGAAGAATATTAAGTTTTATTTAATATATATAACCAAAGAACACTTTACAAAATAATTAAGGACAAATAACTTTAATGCAATTTGAAGAACATAAGAAACATAACATAGTAATTGCAAATACATGATTCTTGAGGTTATCTTGAGATGATTTCGGGGCTTTTTAGTGTCCCCGCGGCCCGGTCCTCATAAGAACATAAGAACATAAGAACAAAGGTAACTGCAGAAGGCCTATTGGCCCATACGAGGCAGCTCCTATTCTATAACCACCCAATCCCACTCATATACTTGTCCAACCCGTGCTTGAAACAATCGAGGGACCCCACCTCCACAATGTTACGCGGCAATTGGTTCCACAAATCAACAACCCTGTTACTGAACCAGTATTTACCCAAGTCTTTCCTAAATCTAAACTTATCCAATTTATATCCATTGTTTCGTGTTCTGTCCTGTGTTGATACTTTTAATACCCTATTAATATCCCCCCGGTTATGTCCATTCATCCACTTGTAAACCTCTATCATGTCACCCCTAACTCTTCGCCTTTCCAGTGAATGCAACTTAAGCTTTGTTAATCTTTCTTCATATGAAAGATTTCTAATTTGGGGAATTAACTTAGTCATCCTACGCTGGACACGTTCAAGTGAATTTATATCCATTCTATAATATGGCGACCAAAACTGAACTGCATAATCTAAATGGGGCCTAACTAGAGCAAGATATAGCTTGAGAACCACACCAGGTGTCTTGTTACTAACGCTGCGATTAATAAATCCAAGTGTCCGATTTGCCTTATTACGAACATTTATGCATTGATCCTTTTGTTTTAAATTCTTACTAATCATAACTCCCAGATCCCTTTCGCAATCACAACACCATCTAGCTCGTATCTTGTAACTCTATCATCATTACCTAACCTCAGAACTTTACATTTATCAGCATTAAACTGCATCTGCCAATCCTTTGACCATTTCAAAACCCTATCTAGATCAACTTGAAGTGATAGTGAGTCCTCCTCCGAATTAATTTCCCTACCGATTTTCGTATCATCGGCAAATTTGCAAATGTTGCTACTCAAACCTGAATCTAAATCATTTATATATATTATAAACAACAGAGGTCCCAGGACAGAGCCTTGAGGCACTCCACTTACAACATTTTCCCACTCTGACTTGATTCCATTTATACTAACTCTCTGTTTCCTTTGGTATAGCCATGCCCTAATCCAGCTTAATATAGCACCCCCAATACCATGAGACTCTATTTTTTTAATCAGTCTTTCATGTGGCACTGTATCAAAAGCTTTGCTAAAGTCAAGGTATACAACATCGCAATCCTTACCACTATCAACTGCCTCAACAATGCTAGAATAAAAAGATAACAAATTTGTTAAACATGAACGGCCATTTATAAAACCATGTTGCGACTCAATTATTAATTTATGTTTTTCAAGATGAAGACGAATTTTATTTGCTATTATAGATTCGAGTAACTTTCCCACAATAGACGTTAGGCTAATTGGTCGATAGTTAGACGCAAGTGATCTATCTCCTTTCTTAAAAACTGGTATCACATTAGCAACTTTCCAAAACTCTGGCACTCTGCCTGACTCTATTGATTTATTAAATATGGTTGACAGTGGGTCACAAAGCTCCTCTTTGCATTCTTTAAGCACCCTAGCAAACACTTCATCCGGCCCTGGGGATTTGTTTGGTTTGAGTTTTACTATTTGTTTAAGAACATCCTCCCTGGTAACTGCTAAACTCGTCAACCTGTCCTCGTCCCCACCCACATAGACTTGTTCGGCTGAAGGCATATTGTTAAGTTCCTCTTTAGTAAATACAGATACAAAATATTTATTAAAAATACTACTCATCTCTTCATCACTATCTGTTATTTGACCTGTCTCAGTTTTTAATGGACCTATCCTTTCCCTAGTCTTAGTACGATATAACTGAAAAAACCCTTTAGGATTTGTCTTTGCTTGCCCTGCTATGCGAACTTCATAGTTTCTTTTTGCTTTCCTTATCTCTTTTTTAACATTTCTAACCAGTTGTACGAATTCCTGTTCTAAAGTGACCCCCCATTTTTAATCCTTTTGTACCAAGCTCTCTTTTTACCTATAAGGTTCTTCAAATTCTTTGTTATCCACTTTGGGTCATTAGTATACGATCTATTCAATTTGTATGGTATACTACGTTCCTGTGCTTTGTTTAGAATATTCTTAAATAAGTTATATATTGAATCCACATCGAAATCCCCATTTAAGTCACCTATCGCTGGGTTCATGTCTCGCTCCAAGACCGGCCCACACCCCATACCCAAGCCTTTCCAATCAATTTGACCCAAAAAATTTCTTAGGCTATTAAAATCAGCTTTTCGAAAATCTGGCACTTTAACAGAATTTTCTCCTACTGGTCTATTCCATTCTATGCTAAATCTGATTTCTTTGTGATCACTGCTCCCTAGCTCACTCCCTATTTCGATGTCATTAATTTGCGTTTCCCTGTTAGTTAACACTAAATCTAAAATATTATTTTCCCGTGTTGGTTCCTTAATGTGTTGCGTAAGAAAGCAATCGTCAATTAATTCTAGAAAATCTTCTGCTTCACTATTCCCTGTTTTGTTCAACCAGTTTATTCCGCTAAAATTAAAGTCACCCATGACATAAATACTGTTAGATCTAGATGCCCTAGATATTTCATCCCATAGATGCTTTGCTTCCATTCTGTCTAAATTTGGTGGCCTATATATTACTCCTATTATAATATTATTAGCTTTTTCGTTTAATTCAATCCAAATAGTTTCTGTGTGTGGCTCTGTTTTGATTCCCTCTTTGAGACTACATTTCAAATTGTCCCTAACATATATGGCTACTCCACCTCCTCGTCTAATATATCTATCTGTGTGAAATAGTTTAAATCCATATATTTGATATTCAGCTAATAGTTCTCTATTTTCTACATTCATCCACGTTTCGGTAAGTGCAATAATATCTACTTTTTCTGTGCAGACAAGAGCATTTAATTCGTTAATTTTATTTCTTAGACTTCTACTGT
>NW_027190052.1:0-58659 GCF_040958095.1 Procambarus clarkii
TGGAGGGTGGCAGTAGTGGAGGGTGGCAGTAGTGGAGGGTGGCAGAAGTGGAGGGTGGCATTAGTGGAGGGTGGCAGTAGTGGAGGGTGGCAGTAGTGGAGGGTGGCAGTAGTGGAGGGTGGCAGTAGTGTAGAGTGGCAGTAGTGGAGGGTGGCAGTAGTAGAGGGTGGCAGTAGTGGAGGGTGACAGCAGTGGAGGGTGACAGGAGGGGGACAGTAGTGGAGGGTGGCAGTAGTGTAGGGTGGCAGTAGTGGAGGGTGGCGGTAGTGTAGGGTGGCAGTAGTGGAGGGTGGCAGTAGTGGAGGGTGGCAGTAGTGTAGGGTGGCAGTAGTGTAGAGTGGTAGTAGTGGAGGGTGGCAGTAGTGTAGTGTGGTAGTAGTGGAGGGTGGCGGTATTGTAGAGTGGCAGTAGTGGAGGGTGGCAGTAGAGGAGGGTGGCAGTAGTGGAGGGTGACAGCAGTGGAGGGTGACAGGAGGGGGACAGTAGTGGAGGGTGACAGTAGTGGAGGGTGGCAGTAGTGGAGGGTGGCGGTAGTGAAGGGTGGCGGTAGTGGAGGGTGGCGGTAGTGGAGGGTGGCGGTAGTGGAGGGTGGGGGTAGTGTAGGGTGGTGGTAGTGGAGGGAGGCAGTAGTGGAGGGTGGCAGTAATGGAGGGTGGCAGTAGTGGAGCGTGGTGGTAGTGGAGGGTGGCAGTAGTGGAAGTTGGCAGTAATGGAGAGTGGCAGTAGTGGAGGGTGGCATTAGTGTAGAGTGGCAGTAGTGTAGAGTGGCAGTAGTGGAGGGTGGCAGTAGTGGAGGGTGGCAGTAGTGTAGAGTGGCAGTAGTGTAGAGTAGCAGTAGTGGAGGGTGGCAGTAGTGGAGGGTGGCAGTAGTGGAGGGTGGCAGTAGTGGAGGGTGGCAGTAGTGTAGAGTGGCAGTAGTGTAGAGTGGCAGTAGTGGAGGGTGGCAGTAGTGGAGGGTGGCAGTAATGGAGGGTGGCAGTAGTGGAGGGTGGCAGTAGTGTAGGGTGGCAGTAGTGGAGGGTGGCAGTAGTGTAGGGTAGCAGTAGTGGAGGGTGGCAGTAGTGGAGGGTGGCAGTAGTGGAGGGTGGCAGTAGTGGAGGGTGGCAGTAGTGTAGGGTGGCCGTAGTGTAGAGTGGCAGTAGTGGAGGGTGGCAGTAGAGGAGGGTGGCAGTAGTGGAGGGTGGCAGTAGTGGAGGGTGGCAGTAGAGGAGGGTGGCAGTAGTGGAGGGTGGCAGTAGTGGAGGGTGGCAGTAGTGGAGGGTGGCGGTAGTGTAGGGTGGCAGTAGTGGAGGGTGGCAGTAGTGGAGGGTGGTGGTAGTGGAGGGTGGCAGTAGTGGAGGGTGGCAGTAGTGTAGAGTAGCAGTAGTGGAGGGTGGCAGTAGTGGAGGGTGGCCGTAGTGTAGAGTGGCAGTAGTGGAGGGTGGCAGTAGTGGAGGGTGGCAGTAGTGTAGGGTGGCAGTAGTGTAGGGTGGCAGTAGTGGAGGGTGGCAGTAGTGGAGGGTGGCAGTAGTGTAGAGTGGCAGTAGTGGAGGGTGGTAGTAGTGGAGGGTGGCAGTAGTGTAGGGTGGCAGTAGTGTAGAGTGGCAGTAGTGGAGGGTGGCAGTAGTGTAGGGTGGCAGTAGTGGAGGGTGGCAGTAGTGGAGGGTGGTGGTAGTGGAGGGTGGCAGCAGTGGAGGGTGGCAGTAGTGTAGAGTGGCAGTAGTGGAGGGTGGCAGTAGTGTAGAGTGGCAGTAGTGGAGGGTGGCAGTAGTGGAGGGAGGCAGAAGTGGAGGGTGGTGGTAGTGGAGGGAAGGAGTAGTGGAGGGTGGCATTAGTGGAGGGTGGCAGTAGTGGAGGGTGGCAGAAGTGGAGGGTGGTGGTAGTGGAGGGTGGCAGTAGTGGAGGGTGGCAGTAGTGGAGGGTGGCAGTAGTGTAGGGTGGCAGTAGTGGAGGGTGGCAGTAGTGGAGGGTGGCAGTAGTGGAGGGTGGCAGAAGTGGAGGGTGGCATTAGTGGAGGGTGGCAGTAGTGGAGGGTGGCAGTAGTGGAGGGTGGCAGTAGTGGAGGGTGGCAGTAGTGTAGAGTGGCAGTAGTGGAGGGTGGCAGTAGTAGAGGGTGGCAGTAGTGGAGGGTGACAGCAGTGGAGGGTGACAGGAGGGGGACAGTAGTGGAGGGTGGCAGTAGTGTAGGGTGGCAGTAGTGGAGGGTGGCGGTAGTGTAGGGTGGCAGTAGTGGAGGGTGGCAGTAGTGGAGGGTGGCAGTAGTGTAGGGTGGCAGTAGTGTAGAGTGGTAGTAGTGGAGGGTGGCAGTAGTGTAGTGTGGTAGTAGTGGAGGGTGGCGGTATTGTAGAGTGGCAGTAGTGGAGGGTGGCAGTAGAGGAGGGTGGCAGTAGTGGAGGGTGACAGCAGTGGAGGGTGACAGGAGGGGGACAGTAGTGGAGGGTGACAGTAGTGGAGGGTGGCAGTAGTGGAGGGTGGCGGTAGTGAAGGGTGGCGGTAGTGGAGGGTGGCGGTAGTGGAGGGTGGCGGTAGTGGAGGGTGGGGGTAGTGTAGGGTGGTGGTAGTGGAGGGAGGCAGTAGTGGAGGGTGGCAGTAATGGAGGGTGGCAGTAGTGGAGCGTGGTGGTAGTGGAGGGTGGCAGTAGTGGAAGTTGGCAGTAATGGAGAGTGGCAGTAGTGGAGGGTGGCATTAGTGTAGAGTGGCAGTAGTGTAGAGTGGCAGTAGTGGAGGGTGGCAGTAGTGGAGGGTGGCAGTAGTGTAGAGTGGCAGTAGTGTAGAGTAGCAGTAGTGGAGGGTGGCAGTAGTGGAGGGTGGCAGTAGTGGAGGGTGGCAGTAGTGGAGGGTGGCAGTAGTGTAGAGTGGCAGTAGTGTAGAGTGGCAGTAGTGGAGGGTGGCAGTAGTGGAGGGTGGCAGTAATGGAGGGTGGCAGTAGTGGAGGGTGGCAGTAGTGTAGGGTGGCAGTAGTGGAGGGTGGCAGTAGTGTAGGGTAGCAGTAGTGGAGGGTGGCAGTAGTGGAGGGTGGCAGTAGTGGAGGGTGGCAGTAGTGGAGGGTGGCAGTAGTGTAGGGTGGCCGTAGTGTAGAGTGGCAGTAGTGGAGGGTGGCAGTAGAGGAGGGTGGCAGTAGTGGAGGGTGGCAGTAGTGGAGGGTGGCAGTAGAGGAGGGTGGCAGTAGTGGAGGGTGGCAGTAGTGGAGGGTGGCAGTAGTGGAGGGTGGCGGTAGTGTAGGGTGGCAGTAGTGGAGGGTGGCAGTAGTGGAGGGTGGTGGTAGTGGAGGGTGGCAGTAGTGGAGGGTGGCAGTAGTGTAGAGTAGCAGTAGTGGAGGGTGGCAGTAGTGGAGGGTGGCCGTAGTGTAGAGTGGCAGTAGTGGAGGGTGGCAGTAGTGGAGGGTGGCAGTAGTGTAGGGTGGCAGTAGTGTAGGGTGGCAGTAGTGGAGGGTGGCAGTAGTGGAGGGTGGCAGTAGTGTAGAGTGGCAGTAGTGGAGGGTGGTAGTAGTGGAGGGTGGCAGTAGTGTAGGGTGGCAGTAGTGTAGAGTGGCAGTAGTGGAGGGTGGCAGTAGTGTAGGGTGGCAGTAGTGGAGGGTGGCAGTAGTGGAGGGTGGTGGTAGTGGAGGGTGGCAGCAGTGGAGGGTGGCAGTAGTGTAGAGTGGCAGTAGTGGAGGGTGGCAGTAGTGTAGAGTGGCAGTAGTGGAGGGTGGTAGTAGTGGAGGGTGGCAGTAGTGGAGGGTGGCAGTAGTGTAGGGTGGCAGTTGTGGAGGGTGGCAGTAGTGGAGGGTGGCAGAAGTGGAGGGTGGTGGTAGTGGAGGGAAGGAGTAGTGGAGGGTGGCATTAGTGGAGGGTGGCAGTAGTGGAGGGTGGCAGAAGTGGAGGGTGGTGGTAGTGGAGGGTGGCAGTAGTGGAGGGTGGCAGTAGTGGAGGGTGGCAGTAGTGTAGGGTGGCAGTAGTGGAGGGTGGCAGTAGTGGAGGGTGGCAGTAGTGGAGGGTGGCAGAAGTGGAGGGTGGCATTAGTGGAGGGTGGCAGTAGTGGAGGGTGGCAGTAGTGGAGGGTGGCAGTAGTGTAGGGTGGCAGTAGTGGAGGGTGGCAGTAGTGGAGGGTGGCAGTAGTGGAGGGTGGCAGTAGTGGAGGTTACCAGTAGTGGAGGGTGGCAGTAGTGGGGGATAGCAGTAGTGGAGGGTGGCGGTAGTGTAGGGTGGCAGTAGTGGAGGGTGGCAGTAGTGTAGGGTGGCGGTAGCAGAGGTTGGCAGTAGTGGAGGGTGGCAGTAGTGGAGGGTGGAAGTAGTGTAGGGTGGCAGTAGTGGAGGGTGGCAGTAGTGGAGGGTGGCAGTAGTGGAGGGTGGCAGTAGTGGAGGGTGGCAGTAGTGGAGGGTGGCAGTAGTGGAGGGTGGCAGTAGTGGAGGGTACCAGTAGTGGAGGGTGGCAGTAGTGGAGGGTGGCAGTAGTGGAGGATAGCAGTAGTGGAGGGTGGCGGTAGTGTAGGGTGGCAGTAGTGGAGGGTGGCAGTAGTGTAGGGTGGCAGTAGTGGAGGGTGGCAGTAGTGGAGGGTGGCAGTAGTGGAGGGTGGCAGTAGTGTAGAGTGGCAGTAGTGGAGGGTGGCAGTAGTAGAGGGTGGCAGTAGTGGAGGGTGACAGCAGTGGAGGGTGACAGGAGGGGGTCAGTAGTGGAGGGTGGCAGTAGTGTAGGGTGGCAGTAGTGGAGGGTGGCGGTAGTGTAGGGTGGCAGTAGTGGAGGGTGGCAGTAGTGGAGGGTGGCAGTAGTGTAGGGTGGCAGTAGTGTAGAGTGGTAGTAGTGGAGGGTGGTAGTAGTGTAGGGTGGTAGTAGTGGAGGGTGGCGGTATTGTAGAGTGGCAGTAGTGGAGGGTGGCAGTAGTGGAGGGTGGCAGTAGTGGAGGGTGACAGCAGTGGAGGGTGACAGGAGGGGGACAGTAGTGGAGGGTGACAGTAGTGGAGGGTGGCAGTAGTGGAGGGTGGCGGTAGTGAAGGGTGGCGGTAGTGGAGGGTGGCGGTAGTGGAGGGTGGCGGTAGTGGAGGGTGGGGGTAGTGTAGGGTGGTGGTAGTGGAGGGAGGCAGTAGTGGAGGGTGGGGGTAGTGTAGGGTGGTGGTAGTGGAGGGAGGCAGTAGTGGAGGGTGGCAGTAATGGAGGGTGGCAGTAGTGGAGGGTGGTGGTAGTGGAGGGTGGCAGTAGTGGAAGTTGGCACTAATTGAGAGTGGCAGTAGTGGAGGGTGGCATTAGTGTAGAGTGGCAGTAGTGTAGAGTGGCAGTAGTGGAGGGAGGCAGTAGTGGAGGGTGGCAGTAGTGTAGAGTGGCAGTAGTGTAGAGTAGCAGTAGTGGAGGGTGGCAGTAGTGGAGGGTGGCAGTAGTGGAGGGTGGCAGTAGTGGAGGGTGGCAGTAGTGTAGAGTGGCAGTAGTGTAGAGTGGCAGTAGTGGAGGGTGGCAGTAGTGGAGGGTGGCAGTAATGGAGGGTGGCAGTAGTGGAGGGTGGCAGTAGTGTAGGGTGGCAGTAGTGGAGGGTGGCAGTAGTGTAGGGTAGCAGTAGTGGAGGGTGGCAGTAGTGGAGGGTGGCAGTAGTGGAGGGTGGCAGTAGTGGAGGGTGGCAGTAGTGTAGGGTGGCCGTAGTGTAGAGTGGCAGTAGTGGAGGGTGGCAGTAGTGGAGGGTGGCAGTAGTGGAGGGTTGCAGTAGTGGAGGGTGGCAGTAGTGGAGGGTGGCAGTAGTGGAGGGTGGCAGTAGTGGAGGGTGGCAGTAGTGGAGAGTGGCAGTAGTGGAGGGTGGCAGTAGTGGAGGGTGGCGGTAGTGTAGGGTGGCAGTAGTGGAGGGTGGCAGTAGTGGAGGGTGGTGGTAGTGGAGGGTGGCAGTAGTGGAGGGTGGCAGTAGTGTAGAGTAGCAGTAGTGGAGGGTGGCAGTAGTGGAGGGTGGCCGTAGTGTAGAGTGGCAGTAGTGGAGGGTGGCAGTAGTGGAGGGTGGCAGTAGTGTAGGGTGGCAGTAGTGTAGGGTGGCAGTAGTGGAGGGTGGCAGTAGTGGAGGGTGGCAGTAGTGTAGAGTGGCAGTAGTGGAGGGTGGCAGTAGTGGAGGGTGGCAGTAGTGTAGGGTGGCAGTAGTGTAGAGTGGCAGTAGTGGAGGGTGGCAGTAGTGTAGGGTGGCAGTAGTGGAGGGTGGCAGTAGTGGAGGGTGCCAGTAGTGGAGGGTGGTGGTAGTGGAGGGTGGCAGCAGTGGAGGGTGGCAGTAGTGTAGAGTGGCAGTAGTGGAGGGTGGCAGTAGTGTAGAGTGGCAGTAGTGGAGGGTGGTAGTAGTGGAGGGTGGCAGTAGTGGAGGGTGGCAGTAGTGTAGGGTGGCAGTTGTGGAGGGTGGCAGTAGTGGAGGGTGGCAGAAGTGGAGGGTGGTGGTAGTGGAGGGAAGGAGTAGTGGAGGGTGGCATTAGTGGAGGGTGGCAGTAGTGGAGGGTGGCAGTAGTGGAGGGTGGCAGTAGTGGAGGGTGGCAGTATCGGAGGGTGGCGGTAGTGGAGGGTGGCAGTAGTGGAGGGTGGCAGTAGTGTAGGGTGGCAGTAGCGGAGGGTGGCAGTAGTGGAGGGTGGCAGTAGTGGAGGGTGGCGGTAGTGGAGGGTGGCGGTAGCGGAGGGTGGCAGTAGTGTAGGGTGGCAGTAGTGTAGGGTGGCGGTAGCAGAGGTTGGCAGTAGTGTAGGGTGGCAGTAGTGGAGGGTGTCAGTAGTGGAGGGTGGCGGTAGCAGAGGTTGGCAGTAGTGTAGGGTGGCAGTAGTGGAGGGTGGCAGTAGTGGAGGGTGGCAATAATAGAGGGGGGCAGTAGTGGAGGGTGGTGGTAGTGGAGGGTGGCGGTAGTGGAGGGTGGCGGTAGCGGAGGGTGGCAGTAGTGTAGGGTGGCAGTAGTGTAGGGTGGCGGTAGCAGAGGTTGGCAGTAGTGTAGGGTGGCAGTAGTGGAGGGTGTCAGTAGTGGAGGGTGGCGGTAGCAGAGGTTGGCAGTAGTGTAGCGTGGCAGTAGTGGAGGGTGGCAGTAGTGGAGGGTGGCAATAATAGAGGGTGGCAGTAGTGTAGGGTGGCGTTAGCAGAGGTTGGCAGTAGTGTAGGGTGGCAGTAGTGGAGGGTGGCAGTAGTGGAGGGTGGCAATAATAGAGGGTGGCAGTAGTGGAGGGTGGCGGTAGTGGAGGGTGGCAGTAGTGTAGGGTGGCAGTAGTGGAGGGTGGCATTAGTGGAGGGTGGCAAAAATAGAGGGTGGCAGTAGTGTAGGGTGGCGGTAGTGGAGGGTGGCAGTAGAGGAGGGTGGCAGTAGTGGAGGGTGGCAGTAGTGTAGGGTGGCAGTTGTGGAGGGTGGCAGTAGTGGAGGGTGGCAGTAGTTGAGGGTGGCAGTAGTGGAGGGTGGTGGTAGTGGAGGGTGGCATTAGTGGAGGGTGGCAGTAGTGGAGGGTGGCAGAAGTGGAGGGTGGGGGTAGTGGAGGGCAGGAGTAGTGGAGGGTGGCATTAGTGGAGGGTGGCAGTAGTGGAGGGTGGCAGAAGTGGAGGGTGGTGGTAGTGGAGGGTAACAGTAGTGGAGGGCAGGAGAAGTGGAGGGTGGCAGTAGTGGAGGGTGGCAGTAGTGGAGGGTGAAAGTAGTGGAGGGTGGCATTAGTGGAGGGTGGCAGTAGTGGAGGGTGGCAGTAGTGGAGGGTGGCAGTAGTGTAGGGTGGCAGTAGTGGAGGGTGGCAGTAGTGGAGGGTGGCAGTAGTGGAGGGTGGCAGTAGTGGAGGGTGGCAGTAGTGGAGGGTGGCAGTAGTGGAGGGTGGCAGTAGTGGAGGGTTGCAGTAGTGGAGGGTACCAGTAGTGGAGGGTGGCAGTAGTGGAGGGTGGCAGTAGTGGGGGATAGCAGTAGTGGAGGGTGGCGTTAGTGTAGGGTGGCAGTAGTGGAGGGTGGCAGTAGTGTAGGGTGGCGGTAGCAGAGGTTGGCAGTAGTGTAGGGTGGCAGTAGTGGAGGGTGTCAGTAGTGGAGGGTGGCAGTTGTGGAGGGTGGCAGTAGTGGAGGGTGGTGGTAGTGGAGGGTGTCAGTAGTGGAGGGTGGCGGTAGCAGAGGTTGGCAGTAATGTAGGGTGGCAGTAGTGAAGGGTGGCAGTAGTGGAGGGTGGCAATAATAGAGGGTGGCAGTAGTGGAGGGTGGCAGTAGTGGAGGGTGAAAGTAGTGGAGGGTGGCATTAGTGGACAGTGGCAGTAGTGGAGGGTGGAAGTAGTGGAGGGTGGCAGTAGTGTAGGGTGGCAGTAGTGGAGGGTGGCAGTAGTGGAGGGTGGCAGTAGTGGAGGGTGGCAGTAGTGGAGGGTGGCAGTAATGGCGGGTGGCAGTAGTGGAGGGTGGCAGTAGTGGAGGGTGGCAGTAGTGGAGGGTACCAGTAGAGGAGGGTGGCAGTAGTGGAGGGTGGCAGTAGTGGAGGATAGCAGTAGTGGAGGGTGGCGGTAGTGTAGGGTGGCAGTAGTGGAGGGTGGCAGTAGTGGAGGGTGGCAGTAGTGGAGGGTGGCAGTAGTGTAGAGTGGCAGTAGTGGAGGGTGGCAGTAGTAGAGGGTGGCAGTAGTGGAGGGTGACAGCAGTGGACGGTGACAGGAGGGGGACAGTAGTGGAGGGTGGCAGTAGTGTAGGGTGGCAGTAGTGGAGGGTGGCGGTAGTGTAGGGTGGCAGTAGTGGAGGGTGGCAGTAGTGGAGGGTGGCAGTAGTGTAGGGTGGCAGTAGTGTAGAGTGGTAGTAGTGGAGGGTGGCAGTAGTGTAGGGTGGTAGTAGTGGAGGGTGGCGGTATTGTAGAGTGGCAGTAGTGGAGGGTGGCAGTAGTGGAGGGTGGCAGTAGTGGAGGGTGACAGCAGTGGAGGGTGACAGGAGGGGGACAGTAGTGGAGGGTGACAGTAGTGGAGGGTGGCAGTAGTGGAGGGTGGCGGTAGTGAAGGGTGGCGGTAGTGGAGGGTGGCGGTAGTGGAGGGTGGCGGTAGTGGAGGGTGGGGGTAGTGTAGGGTGGTAGTAGTGGAGGGAGGCAGTAGTGGAGGGTGGCAGTAATGGAGGGTGGCAGTAGTGGAGGGTGGTGGTAGTGGAGGGTGGCAGTAGTGGAAGTTGGCAGTAATGGAGAGTGGCAGTAGTGGAGGGTGGCATTAGTGTAGAGTGGCAGTAGTGTAGAGTGGCAGTAGTGGAGGGTGGCAGTAGTGGAGGGTGGCAGTAGTGTAGAGTGGCAGTAGTGTAGAGTAGCAGTAGTGGAGGGTGGCAGTAGTGGAGGGTGGCAGTAGTGGAGGGTGGCAGTTGTGGAGGGTGGCAGTAGTGTAGAGTGGCAGTAGTGTAGAGTGGCAGTAGTGGAGGGTGGCAGTAGTGGAGGGTGGCAGTAATGGAGGGTGGCAGTAGTGGAGGGTGGCAGTAGTGTAGGGTGGCAGTAGTGGAGGGTGGCAGTAGTGTAGGGTAGCAGTAGTGGAGGGTGGCAGTAGTGGAGGGTGGCAGTAGTAGAGGGTGGCAGTAATGGAGGGTGGCAGTAGTGTAGGGTGGCCGTAGTGTAGAGTGGCAGTAGTGGAGGGTGGCAGTAGTGGAGGGTGGCAGTAGTGGAGGGTGGCAGTAGTGGAGGGTGGCAGTTGTGGAGGGTGGCAGTAGTGGAGGGTGGCAGTAGTGGAGGGTGGCAGTAGTGGAGGGTGGCGGTAGTGTAGGGTGGCAGTAGTGGAGGGTGGCAGTAGTGGAGGGTGGTGGTAGTGGAGGGTGGCAGTAGTGGAGGGTGGCAGTAGTGTAGAGTAGCAGTAGTGGAGGGTGGCAGTAGTGGAGGGTGGCCGTAGTGTAGAGTGGCAGTAGTGGAGGGTGGCAGTAGAGGAGGGTGGCAGTAGTGTAGGGTGGCAGTAGTGTAGGGTGGCAGTAGTGGAGGGTGGCAGTAGTGGAGGGTGGCAGTAGTGTAGAGTGGCAGTAGTGGAGGGTGGTAGTAGTGGAGGGTGGCAGTAGTGTAGGGTGGCAGTAGTGTAGAGTGGCAGTAGTGGAGGGTGGCAGTAGTGTAGGGTGGCAGTAGTGGAGGGTGGCAGTAGTGGAGGGTGGTGGTAGTGGAGGGTGGCAGCAGTGGAGGGTGGCAGTAGTGTAGAGTGGCAGTAGTGGAGGGTGTCAGTAGTGTAGAGTGGCAGTAGTGGAGGGTGGTAGTAGTGGAGGGTGGCAGTAGTGGAGGGTGGCAGTAGTGTAGGGTTGCAGTTGTGGAGGGTGGCAGTAGTGGAGGGTGGCAGAAGTGGAGGGTGGTGGTAGTGGAGGGAAGGAGTAGTGGAGGGTGGCATTAGTGGAGGGTGGCAGTAGTGGAGGGTGGCAGAAGTGGAGGGTGGTGGTAGTGGAGGATAACAGTAGTGGAGGGCAGGAGTAGTGGAGGGTGGCAGTAGTGGAGGGTGGCAGTAGTGGAGGGTGAAAGTAGTGGAGGGTGGCATTAGTGGAGGGTGGCAGTAGTGGAGGGTGGCAGTAGTGGAGGGTGGCAGAAGTGTAGGGTGGCAGTAGTGGAGGGTGGCAGTAGTGGAGGGTGGCAGTAGTGGAGGGTGGCAGTAGTGGAGGTTACCAGTAGTGGAGGGTGGCAGTAGTGGGGGATAGCAGTAGTGGAGGGTGGCGGTAGTGTAGGGTGGCAGTAGTGGAGGGTGGCAGTAGTGTAGGGTGGCGGTAGCAGAGGTTGGCAGTAGTGTAGGGTGGCAGTAGTGGAGGGTGGTGGTAGTGGAGGGTGTCAGTAGTGGAGGGTGGCGGTAGCAGAGGTTGGCAGTAGTGTATGGTGGCAGTAGTGGAGGGTGGCAGTAGTGGAGGGTGGCAATAATAGAGGGTGGCAGTAGTGGAGGGTGGCAGTAGTGGAGGGTGAAAGTAGTGGAGGGTGGCAGTAGTGGAGGGTGGTGGTAGTGGAGGGTGGCAGCAGTGGAGGGTGGCAGTAGTGTAGAGTGGCAGTAGTGGAGGGTGGCAGTAGTGTAGAGTGGCAGTAGTGGAGGGTGGTAGTAGTGGAGGGTGGCAGTAGTGGAGGGTGGCAGTAGTGTAGGGTGGCAGTAGTGGAGGGTGGCAGTAGTGGAGGGTGGCAGTAGTGTAGAGTGGCAGTAGTGTAGAGTAGCAGTAGTGGAGGGTGGCAGTAGTGGAGGGTGGCAGTAGTGGAGGGTGGCAGTAGTGGAGGGTGGCAGTAGTGTAGAGTCGCAGTAGTGTAGAGTGGCAGTAGTGGAGGGTGGCAGTAGTGGAGGGTGGCAGTAATGGAGGGTGGCAGTAGTGGAGGGTGGCAGTAGTGTAGGGTGGCAGTAGTGGAGGGTGGCAGTAGTGTAGGGTAGCAGTAGTGGAGGGTGGCAGTAGTGGAGGGTGGCAGTAGTGGAGGGTGGCAGTAGTGGAGGGTGGCAGTAGTGTAGGGTGGCCGTAGTGTAGAGTGGCAAGTAGTGGAGGGTGGCAGTAGTGGAGGGTGGCAGTAGTGGAGGGTGGCAGTAGTGGAGGGTGGCAGTAGTGGAGGGTGGCAGTAGTGGAGGGTGGCAGTAGTGGAGAGTGGCAGTAGTGGAGGGTGGCAGTAGTGGAGGGTGGCGGTAGTGTAGGGTGGCAGTAGTGGAGGGTGGCAGTAGTGGAGGGTGGTGGTAGTGGAGGGTGGCAGTAGTGGAGGGTGGCAGTAGTGTACAGTAGCAGTAGTGGAGGGTGGCAGTAGTGGAGGGTGGCCGTAGTGTAGAGTGGCAGTAGTGGAGGGTGGCAGTAGTGGAGGGTGGCAGTAGTGTAGGGTGGCAGTAGTGTAGGGTGGCAGTAGTGGAGGGTGGCAGTAGTGGAGGGTGGCAGTAGTGTAGAGTGGCAGTAGTGGAGGGTGGCAGTAGTGGAGGGTGGCAGTAGTGTAGGGTGGCAGTAGTGTAGAGTGGCAGTAGTGGAGGGTGGCAGTAGTGTAGGGTGGCAGTAGTGGAGGGTGGCAGTAGTGGAGGGTGGCAGTAGTGGAGGGTGGTGGTAGTGGAGGGTGGCAGCAGTGGAGGGTGGCAGTAGTGTAGAGTGGCAGTAGTGGAGGGTGGCAGTAGTGTAGAGTGGCAGTAGTGGAGGGTGGTAGTAGTGGAGGGTGGCAGTAGTGGAGGGTGGCAGTAGTGTAGGGTGGCAGTTGTGGAGGGTGGCAGTAGTGGAGGGTGGCAGAAGTGGAGGGTGGTGGTAGTGGAAGGAAGGAGTAGTGGAGGGTGGCATTAGTGGAGGGTGGCAGTAGTGGAGGGTGGCAGAAGTGGAGGGTGGTGGTAGTGGAGGGTAACAGTAGTGGAGGGCAGGAGTAGTGGAGGGTGGCAGTAGTGGAGGGTGGCAGTAGTGGAGGGTGAAAGTAGTGGAGGGTGGCATTAGTGGAGGGTGGCAGTAGTGGAGGGTGGCAGTAGTGGAGGGTGGCAGTAGTGGAGGGTGGCAGTAGTGTAGGGTGGCAGTAGTGGAGGGTGGCAGTAGTGGAGGGTGGCAGTAGTGGAGGGTGGCAGTAGTGGAGGTTACCAGTAGTGGAGGGTGGCAGTAGTGGAGGGTGGCAGTAGTGGAGGATGGCAGTAGTGGAGGGTGGCGGTAGTGTAGGGTGGCAGTAGTGGAGGGTGGCAGTAGTGTAGGGTGGCAGTAGTGGAGGGTGGCAGTAGTGGAGGGTGGCAGTAGTGGAGGGTGGCAGTAGTGTAGAGTGGCAGTAGTGGAGGGTGGCAGTAGTGGAGGGTGGCAGTAGTGGAGGGTGACAGCAGTGGAGGGTGACAGGAGGGGGACAGTAGTGGAGGGTGGCAGTAGTGTAGGGTGGCAGTAGTGGAGGGT
The DNA here is from genome assembly GCF_040958095.1 of Procambarus clarkii. Taxonomy (NCBI): domain Eukaryota; kingdom Metazoa; phylum Arthropoda; class Malacostraca; order Decapoda; family Cambaridae; genus Procambarus; species Procambarus clarkii. Next base: position 12,669 of record NW_027190052.1, read on the forward strand.
GGCGGTAGTGTAGGGTGGCAGTAGTGGAGGGTGGCAGTAGTGGAGGGTGGCAGTAGTGTAGGGTGGCAGTAGTGTAGAGTGGTAGTAGTGGAGGGTGGCAGTAGTGTAGGGTGGTAGTAGTGGAGGGTGGCGGTATTGTAGAGTGGCAGTAGTGGAGGGTGGCAGTAGTGGAGGGTGGCAGTAGTGGAGGGTGACAGCAGTGGAGGGTGACAGGAGAGGGACAGTAGTGGAGGGTGACAGTAGTGGAGGGTGGCAGTAGTGGAGGGTGGCATTAGTGTAGAGTGGCAGTAGTGGAGGGTGGCAGTAGTGGAGGGTGGCAGTAGTGGAGGGTGACAGCAGTGGAGGGTGACAGGAGGGGGACAGTAGTGGAGGGTGACAGTAGTGGAGCGTGGCAGTAGTGGAGGGTGGCGGTAGTGAAGGGTGGCGGTAGTGGAGGGTGGCGGTAGTGGAGGGTGGCGGTAGTGGAGGGTGGGGGTAGTGTAGGGTGGTGGTAGTGGAGGGTGGCAGTAGTGGAGGGTGGCAGTAATGGAGGGTGGCAGTAGTGGAGGGTGGTGGTAGTGGAGGGTGGCAGTAGTGGAAGTTGGCAGTAATGGAGAGTAGCAGTAGTGGAGGGTGGCATTAGTGTAGAGTGGCAGTAGTGTAGAGTGGCAGTAGTAGAGGGTGGCAGTAGTGGAGGGTGGCAGTAGTGTAGGGTGGCAGTAGTGGAGGGTGGCAGTAGTGGAGGGTGGCAGTAGTGGGGGATAGCAGTAGTGGAGGGTGGCGTTAGTGTAGGGTGGCAGTAGTGGAGGGTGGCAGTAGTGTAGGGTGGCGGTAGCAGAGGTTGGCAGTAGTGTAGGGTGGCAGTAGTGGAGGGTGTCAGTAGTGGAGGGTGGCAGTTGTGGAGGGTGGCAGTAGTGGAGGGTGGCAGTAGTGGAGGATGGCAGTAGTGGAGGGTGGCGGTAGTGTAGGGTGGCAGTAGTGGAGGGTGGCAGTAGTGGAGGGTGGCAGTAGTGGAGGGTGGCAGTAGTGGAGGGTGGCAGTAGTGGAGGGTGGCAGTAGTGTAGAGTGGCAGTAGTGTAGAGTGGCAGTAGTGGAGGGTGGCAGTAGTGGATGGTGGCAGTAATGGAGGGTGGCAGTAGTGGAGGGTGGCAGTAGTGTAGGGTGGCAGTAGTGGAGGGTGGCAGTAGTGTAGGGTGGCAGTAGTGGAGGGTGGCAGTAGTGGAGGGTGGCAGTAGTGGAGGGTGGCAGTAGTAGAGGGTGGCAGTAGTGTAGGGTGGCCGTAGTGTAGAGTGGCAGTAGTGGAGGGTGGCAGTAGTGGAGGGTGGCAGTAGTGGAGGGTGGCAGTAGTGGAGGGTGGCAGTAGTGGAGGGTGGCGGTAGTATAGGGTGGCAGTAGTGGAGGGTGGCAGTAGTGGAGGGTGGTGGTAGTGGAGGGTGGCAGTAGTGGAGGGTGGCAGTAGTGTAGAGTAGCAGTAGTGGAGGGTGGCAGTAGTGGAGGGTGGCCGTAGTGTAGAGTGGCAGTAGTGGAGGGTGGCAGTAGTGGAGGGTGGCAGTAATGTAGGGTGGTGGTAGTGGAGGGTGGCAGTAGTGGAGGGTGGCAGTAGTGGAGGGTGGCAGTAGTGGAGGGTGGCAGTAGTGTAGGGTGGCAGTAGTGGAGGGTGGCAGTAGTGGAGGGTGGCAGTAGTGTAGAGTGGCAGTAGTGGAGGGTGGTAGTAGTGGAGGGTGGCAGTAGTGTAGGGTGGCAGTAGTGTAGTGGCAGTAGTGGAGGGTGGCAGTAGTGTAGGGTGGCAGTAGTGGAGGGTGGCAGTAGTGGAGGGTGGCAGTAGTGGGGGATAGCAGTAGTGGAGGGTGGCGTTAGTGTAGGGTGGCAGTAGTGGAGGGTGGCAGTAGTGTAGGGTGGCGGTAGCAGAGGTTGGCAGTAGTGTAGGGTGGCAGTAGTGGAGGGTGTCAGTAGTGGAGGGTGGCAGTTGTGGAGGGTGGCAGTAGTGGAGGGTGGTGGTAGTGGAGGGTGTCAGTAGTGGAGGGTGGCGGTAGCAGAGGTTGGCAGTAGTGTAGGGTGGCAGTAGTGGAGGGTGGCAGTAGTGGAGGGTGGCAATAATAGAGGGTGGCAGTAGTGGAGGGTGGCAGTAGTGGAGGGTGAAAGTAGTGGAGGGTGGCATTAGTGGACGGTGGCAGTAGTGGAGGGTGGCAGTAGTGGAGGGTGGCAGTAGTGTAGGGTGGCAGTAGTGGAGGGTGGCAGTAGTGGAGGGTGGCAGTAGTGGAGGGTGGCAGTAGTGGAGGGTGGCAGTAGTGGAGGGTGGCAGTAGTGGAGGGTGGCAGTAGTGGAGGGTACCAGTAGTGGAGGGTGGCAGTAGTGGAGGGTGGCAGTAGTGGAGGATAGCAGTAGTGGAGGGTGGCGGTAGTGTAGGGTGGCAGTAGTGGAGGGTGGCAGTAGTGTAGGGTGGCAGTAGTGGAGGGTGGCAGTAGTGGAGGGTGGCAGTAGTGGAGGGTGGCAGTAGTGTAGAGTGGCAGTAGTGGAGGGTGGCAGTAGTAGAGGGTTGCAGTAGTGGAGGGTGACAGCAGTGGAGGGTGACAGGAGGGGGACAGTAGTGGAGGGTGGCAGTAGTGTAGGGTGGCAGTAGTGGAGGGTGGCGGTAGTGTAGGGTGGCAGTAGTGGAGGGTGGCAGTAGTGGAGGGTGGCAGTAGTGTAGGGTGGCAGTATTGTAGAGTGGTAGTAGTGGAGGGTGGCAGTAGTGTAGGGTGGTAGTAGTGGAGGGTGGCGGTATTGTAGAGTGGCAGTAGTGGAGGGTGGCAGTAGTGGAGGGTGGCAGTAGTGGAGGGTGACAGCAGTGGAGGGTGACAGGAGGGGGACAGTAGTGGAGGGTGACAGTAGTGGAGGGTGGCAGTAGTGGAGGGTGGCGGTAGTGAAGGGTGGCGGTAGTGGAGGGTGGCGGTAGTGGAGGGTGGCGGTAGTGGAGGGTGGGGGTAGTGTAGGGTGGTGGTAGTGGAGGGAGGCAGTAGTGGAGGGTGGCAGTAATGGAGGGTGGCAGTAGTGGAGGGTGGTGGTAGTGGAGGGTGGCAGTAGTGGAAGTTGGCAGTAATGGAGAGTGGCAGTAGTGGAGGGTGGCATTAGTGTAGAGTGGCAGTAGTGTAGAGTGGCAGTAGTGGAGGGTGGCAGTAGTGGAGGGTGGCAGTAGTGTAGAGTGGCAGTAGTGTAGAGTAGCAGTAGTGGAGGGTGGCAGTAGTGGAGGGTGGCAGTAGTGGAGGGTGGCAGTAGTGGAGGGTGGCAGTAGTGTAGAGTGGCAGTAGTGTAGAGTGGCAGTAGTGGAGGGTGGCAGTAGTGGAGGGTGGCAGTAATGGAGGGTGGCAGTAGTGGAGGGTGGCAGTAGTGTAGGGTGGCAGTAGTGGAGCGTGGCAGTAGTGTAGGGTAGCAGTAGTGGAGGGTGGCAGTAGTGGATGGTGGCAGTAGTGGAGGGTGGCAGTAGTGGAGGGTGGCAGTAGTGTAGGGTGGCCGTAGTGTAGAGTGGCAGTAGTGGAGGGTGGCAGTAGTGGAGGGTGGCAGTAGTGGAGGGTGGCAGTAGTGGAGGGTGGCAGTAGTGGAGGGTGGCAGTAATGGAGGGTGGCAGTAGTGGAGGGTGGTGGTAGTGGAGGGTGGCAGTAGTGGAAGTTGGCAGTAATGGAGAGTAGCAGTAGTGGAGGGTGGCATTAGTGTAGAGTGGCAGTAGTGTAGAGTGGCAGTAGTGTAGAGTGGCAGTAGTGTAGAGTAGAAGTAGTGGAGGGTGGCAGTAGTGTAGAGTAGAAGTAGTGGAGGGTGGCAGTAGTGGAGGGTGGCAGTAGTGGAGGGTGGCAGTAGTGGAGGGTGGCAGTAGTGTAGAGTGGCAGTAGTGTAGAGTGGCAGTAGTGGAGGGTGGCAGTAGTGGATGGTGGCAGTAGTGGAGGGTGGCAGTAGTGGAGGGTGGCAGTAGTAGAGGGTGGCAGTAGTGTAGGGTGGCCGTAGTGGAGGGTGGCAGTAGTGGAGGGTGGCAGTAGTGTAGCGTGGCAGTAGTGGAGGGTGGCAGTAGTGGATGGTGGCAGTAGTGGAGGGTGGCAGTAGTGGAGGGTGGCAGTAGTAGAGGGTGGCAGTAGTGAAGGGTGGCAGTAGTGGAGGGTGGCAGTAGTGGAGGGTGGCAGTAGTGTAGGGTGGCAGTAGTGGAGGGTGGCAGTAGTGTAGGGTGGCAGTAGTGGAGGGTGGCAGTAGTGGAGGGTGGCAGTAGTGGAGGGTGGCAGTAGTAGAGGGTGGCAGTAGTGTAGGGTGGCGGTAGTGTAGAGTGGCAGTAGTAGAGGGTGGCAGTAGTGGAGGGTGGCAGTAGTGGAGGGTGGCAGTAGTGGAGGGTGGCAGTAGTGGAGGGTGGCAGTAGTGGAGGGTGGCAGTAGTGGAGGGTGGCGGTAGTGTAGGGTGGCAGTAGTGGAGGGTGGCAGTAGTGGAGGGTGGTGGTAGTGGAGGGTGGCAGTAGTGGAGGGTGGCAGTAGTGTAGAGTAGCAGTAGTGGAGGGTGGCAGTAGTGGAGGGTGGCCGTAGTGTAGAGTGGCAGTAGTGGAGGGTGGCAGTAGTGGAGGGTGGCAGTAGTGTAGGGTGGTGGTAGTGGAGGGTGGCAGTAGTGGAGGGTGGCGGTAGTGGAGGGTGGCAGTAGTGGAGGGTGGCGGTAGTGTAGGGTGGCAGTAGTGTAGAGTGGCAGTAGTGGAGGGTGGCAGTAGTGTAGGGTGGCAGTAGTGTAGGGTGGCAGTAGTGGAGGGTGGCAGTAGTGGAGGGTGGCAGTAGTGTAGAGTGGCAGTAGTGGAGGGTGGCAGTAGTGGAGGGTGGCAGAAGTGGAGGGTGGTGGTAGTGGAGGGTAACAGTAGTGGAGGGCAGGAGTAGTGGAGGGTGGCAGTAGTGGAGGGTGGCAGTAGAGTAGAGTGACAGTAGTGGAGGGTGGGAGTAGTGTAGAGTGGCAGTAGTGGAGGGTGGTAGTAGTAGAGGGTGGCAGTAGTGGAGGGTGGCAGTAGTGTAGGGTGGCAGTTGTGGAGGGTGGCAGTAGTGGAGGGTGGCAGAAGTGGAGGGTGGTGGTAGTGGAGGGAAGGAGTAGTGGAGGGTGGCATTAGTGGAGGGTGGCAGTAGTGGAGGGTGGCAGAAGTGGAGGGTGGTGGTAGTGGAGGGTAACAGTAGTGGAGGGCAGGAGTAGTGGAGGGTGGCAGTAGTGGAGGGTGGCAGTAGTGGAGGGTGAAAGTAGTGGAGGGTGGCATTAGTGGAGGGTGGCAGTAGTGGAGGGTGGCAGTAGTGGAGGGTGGCAGCAGTGTAGGGTGGCAGTAGTGGAGGGTGGCAGTAGTGGAGGGTGGCAGTAGTGGAGGGTGGCAGTAGTGGAGGTTACCAGTAGTGGAGGGTGGCAGTAGTGGAGGGTGGCAGTAGTGGAGGATGGCAGTAGTGGAGGGTGGCGGTAGTGTAGGGTGGCAGTAGTGGAGGGTGGCAGTAGTGTAGGGTGGCAGTAGTGGAGGGTGGCAGTAGTGGAGGGTGGCAGTAGTGGAGGGTGGCAGTAGTGTAGAGTGGCAGATGTGGAGGGTGGCAGTAGTGGAGGGTGGCAGTAGTGGAGGGTGACAGCAGTGGAGGGTGACAGGAGGGGGACAGTAGTGGAGGGTGGCAGTAGTGTAGGGTGGCAGTAGTGGAAGGTGGCGGTAGTGTAGGGTGGCAGTAGTGGAGGGTGGCAGTAGTGGAGGGTGGCAGTAGTGTAGGGTGGCAGTAGTGTAGAGTGGTAGTAGTGGAGGGTGGCAGTAGTGTAGGGTGGTAGTAGTGGAGGGTGGCGGTATTGTAGAGTGGCAGTAGTGGAGGGTGGCAGTAGTGGAGGGTGGCAGTAGTGGAGGGTGACAGCAGTGGAGGGTGACAGTAGAGGGACAGTAGTGGAGGGTGACAGTAGTGGAGGGTGGCAGTAGTGGAGGGTGGCATTAGTGTAGAGTGGCAGTAGTGGAGGGTGGCAGTAGTGGAGGGTGGCAGTAGTGGAGGGTGACAGCAGTGGAGGGTGACAGGAGGGGGACAGTAGTGGAGGGTGACAGTAGTGGAGCGTGGCAGTAGTGGAGGGTGGCGGTAGTGAAGGGTGGCGGTAGTGGAGGGTGGCGGTAGTGGAGGGTGGCGGTAGTGGAGGGTGGGGGTAGTGTAGGGTGGTGGTAGTGGAGGGTGGCAGTAGTGGAGGGTGGCAGTAATGGAGGGTGGCAGTAGTGGAGGGTGGTGGTAGTGGAGGGTGGCAGTAGTGGAAGTTGGCAGTAGTGGAGGGTGGCAGTAGTGTAGAGTGGCAGTAGTGTAGAGTGGCAGTAGTGGAGGGTGGCAGTAGTGGAGGGTGGCAGTAGTGGAGGGTGGCAGTAGTGGAGGGTGGCAGTAGTGGAGGGTGGCAGTAGTGGAGGGTGGCAGTAGTGTAGGGTGGCAGTAGTGGAGGGTGGCAGTAGTGGAGGGTGGCAGTAGTGTAGAGTGGCAGTAGTGGAGGGTGGTAGTAGTGGAGGGTGGCAGTAGTGTAGGGTGGCAGTAGTGTAGAGTGGCAGTAGTGGAGGGTGGCAGTAGTGAAGGGTGGCAGTAGTGTAGGGTGGCAGTAGTGGAGGGTGGCAGTAGTGGAGGGTGGCAGTAGTGTAGAGTGGCAGTAGTGGAGGGTGGCAGTAGTGGAGGGTGGCAGAAGTGGAGGGTGGTGGTAGTGGAGGGTAACAGTTGTGGAGGGCAGGAGTAGTGGAGGGTGGCAGTAGTGGAGGGTGGCAGTAGTGTAGAGTGGCAGTAGTGGAGGGTGGCAGTAGTGTAGAGTGGCAGTAGTGGAGGGTGGTAGTAGTGGAGGGTGGCAGTAGTGGAGGGTGGCAGTAGTGTAGGGTGGCAGTTGTGGAGGGTGGCAGTAGTGGAGGGTGGCAGAAGTGGAGGGTGGTGGTAGTGGAGGGAAGGAGTAGTGGAGGGTGGCATTAGTGGAGGGTGGCAGTAGTGGAGGGTGGCAGAAGTGGAGGGTGGTGGTAGTGGAGGGTAACAGTAGTGGAGGGCAGGAGTAGTGGAGGGTGGCAGTAGTGGAGGGTGGCAGTAGTGGAGGGTGAAAGTAGTGGAGGGTGGCATTAGTGGAGGGTGGCAGTAGTGGAGGGTGGCAGTAGTGGAGGGTGGCAGTAGTGTAGGGTGGCAGTAGTGGAGGGTGGCAGTAGTGGAGGGTGGCAGTAGTGGAGGGTGGCAGTAGTGGAGGTTACCAGTAGTGGAGGGTGGCAGTAGTGGAGGGTGGCAGTAGTGGAGGATGGCAGTAGTGGAGGGTGGCGGTAGTGTAGGGTGGCAGTAGTGGAGGGTGGCAGTAGTGTAGGGTGGCAGTAGTGGAGGGTGGCAGTAGTGGAGGGTGGCAGTAGTGGAGGGTGGCAGTAGTGTAGAGTGGCAGTAGTGGAGGGTGGCAGTAGTGGAGGGTGGCAGTAGTGGAGGGTGACAGCAGTGGAGGGTGACAGGAGGGGGACAGTAGTGGAGGGTGGCAGTAGTCTAGGGTGGCAGTAGTGGAGGGTGGCGGTAGTGTAGGGTGGCAGTAGTGGAGGGTGGCAGTAGTGGAGGGTGGCAGTAGTGTAGGGTGGCAGTAGTGTAGAGTGGTAGTAGTGGAGGGTGGCAGTAGTGTAGGGTGGTAGTAGTGGAGGGTGGCGGTATTGTAGAGTGGCAGTAGTGGAGGGTGGCAGTAGTGGAGGGTGGCAGTAGTGGAGGGTGACAGCAGTGGAGGGTGACAGGAGAGGGACAGTAGTGGAGGGTGACAGTAGTGGAGGGTGGCAGTAGTGGAGGGTGGCATTAGTGTAGAGTGGCAGTAGTGGAGGGTGGCAGTAGTGGAGGGTGGCAGTAGTGGAGGGTGACAGCAGTGGAGGGTGACAGGAGGGGGACAGTAGTGGAGGGTGACAGTAGTGGAGCGTGGCAGTAGTGGAGGGTGGCGGTAGTGAAGGGTGGCGGTAGTGGAGGGTGGCGGTAGTGGAGGGTGGCGGTAGTGGAGGGTGGGGGTAGTGTAGGGTGGTGGTAGTGGAGGGTGGCAGTAGTGGAGGGTGGCAGTAATGGAGGGTGGCAGTAGTGGAGGGTGGTGGTAGTGGAGGGTGGCAGTAGTGGAAGTTGGCAGTAATGGAGAGTAGCAGTAGTGGAGGGTGGCATTAGTGTAGAGTGGCAGTAGTGTAGAGTGGCAGTAGTGGAGGGTGGCAGTAGTGGAGGGTGGCAGTAGTGGAGGGTGGCAGTAGTGGAGGGTGGCAGTAGTGGAGGGTGGCAGTAGTGGAGGGTGGCAGTAGTGTAGAGTGGCAGTAGTGTAGAGTAGAAGTAGTGGAGGGTGGCAGTAGTGGAGGGTGGCAGTAGTGGAGGGTGGCAGTAGTGGAGGGTGGCAGTAGTGTAGAGTGGCAGTAGTGTAGAGTGGCAGTAGTGGAGGGTGGCAGTAGTGGATGGTGGCAGTAATGGAGGGTGGCAGTAGTGGAGGGTGGCAGTAGTGTAGGGTGGCAGTAGTGGAGGGTGGCAGTAGTGGAGGGTGGCAGTAGTAGAGGGTGGCAGTAGTGTAGGGTGGCCGTAGTGTAGAGTGGCAGTAGTAGAGGGTGGCAGTAGTGGAGGGTGGCAGTAGTGGAGGGTGGCAGTAGTGGAGGGTGGCAGTAGTGGAGGGTGGCAGTAGTGGAGGGTGGCAGTAGTGGAGGGTGGCAGTAGTGGAGGGTGGCGGTAGTGTAGGGTGGCAGTAGTGGAGGGTGGCAGTAGTGGAGGGTGGTGGTAGTGGAGGGTGGCAGTAGTGGAGGGTGGCAGTAGTGTAGAGTAGCAGTAGTGGAGGGTGGCAGTAGTGGAGGGTGGCCGTAGTGTAGAGTGGCAGTAGTGGAGGGTGGCAGTAGTGGAGGGTGGCAGTAGTGTAGGGTGGTGGTAGTGGAGGGTGGCAGTAGTGGAGGGTGGCAGTAGTGGAGGGTGGCAGTAGTGGAGGGTGGCAGTAGTGTAGGGTGGCAGTAGTGTAGAGTGGCAGTAGTGGAGGGTGGCAGTAGTGTAGGGTGGCAGTAGTGTAGGGTGGCAGTAGTGGAGGGTGGCAGTAGTGGAGAGTGGCAGTATTGTAGAGTGGCAGTAGTGGAGGGTGGCAGTAGTGGGGGTGGCAGTAGTGGAGGGTGACAGCAGTGGAGGGTGACAGGAGGGGGACAGTAGTGGAGGGTGGCAGTAGTGGGGGATAGCAGTAGTGGAGGGTGGCGTTAGTGTAGGGTGGCAGTAGTGGAGGGTGGCAGTAGTGTAGGGTGGCGGTAGCAGAGGTTGGCAGTAGTGTAGGGTGGCAGTAGTGGAGGGTGTCAGTAGTGGAGGGTGGCAGTTGTGGAGGGTGGCAGTAGTGGAGGGTGGTGGTAGTGGAGGGTGTCAGTAGTGGAGGGTGGCGGTAGCAGAGGTTGGCAGTAGTGTAGGGTGGCAGTAGTGGAGGGTGGCAGTAGTGGAGGGTGGCAATAATAGAGGGTGGCAGTAGTGGAGGGTGTCAGTAGTGGAGGGTGAAAGTAGTGGAGGGTGGCATTAGTGGACGGTGGCAGTAGTGGAGGGTGGCAGTAGTGGAGGGTGGCAGTAGTGTAGGGTGGCAGTAGTGGAGGGTGGCAGTAGTGGAGGGTGGCAGTAGTGGAGGGTGGCAGTAGTGGAGGGTGGCAGTAGTGGAGGGTGGCAGTAGTGGAGGGTGGCAGTAGTGGAGGGTGGCAGTAGTGGAGGGTACCAGTAGTGGAGGGTGGCAGTAGTGGAGGGTGGCAGTAGTGGAGGATAGCAGTAGTGGAGGGTGGCGGTAGTGTAGGGTGGCAGTAGTGGAGGGTGGCAGTAGTGTAGGGTGGCAGTAGTGGAGGGTGGCAGTAGTGGAGGGTGGCAGTAGTGGAGGGTGGCAGTAGTGTAGAGTGGCAGTAGTGGAGGGTGGCAGTAGTAGAGGGTTGCAGTAGTGGAGGGTGACAGCAGTGGAGGGTGACAGGAGGGGGACAGTAGTGGAGGGTGGCAGTAGTGGAGGGTGGCAGTAGTGGAGGGTGACAGCAGTGGAGGGTGACAGGAGGGGGACAGTAGTGGAGGGTGACAGTAGTGGAGGGTGGCAGTAGTGGAGGGTGGCGGTAGTGAAGGGTGGCGGTAGTGGAGGGTGGCGGTAGTGGAGGGTGGCGGTAGTGGAGGGTGGGGGTAGTGTAGGGTGGTGGTAGTGGAGGGAGGCAGTAGTGGAGGGTGGCAGTAATGGAGGGTGGCAGTAGTGGAGGGTGGTGGTAGTGGAGGGTGGCAGTAGTGGAAGTTGGCAGTAATGGAGAGTGGCAGTAGTGGAGGGTGGCATTAGTGTAGAGTGGCAGTAGTGTAGAGTGGCAGTAGTGGAGGGTGGCAGTAGTGGAGGGTGGCAGTAGTGTAGAGTGGCAGTAGTGTAGAGTAGCAGTAGTGGAGGGTGGCAGTAGTGGAGGGTGGCAGTAGTGGAGGGTGGCAGTAGTGGAGGGTGGCAGTAGTGTAGAGTGGCAGTAGTGTAGAGTGGCAGTAGTGGAGGGTGGCAGTAGTGGAGGGTGGCAGTAATGGAGGGTGGCAGTAGTGGAGGGTGGCAGTAGTGTAGGGTGGCAGTAGTGGAGCGTGGCAGTAGTGTAGGGTAGCAGTAGTGGAGGGTGGCAGTAGTGGATGGTGGCAGTAGTGGAGGGTGGAAGTAGTGGAGGGTGGCAGTAGTGTAGGGTGGCCGTAGTGTAGAGTGGCAGTAGTGGAGGGTGGCAGTAGTGGAGGGTGGCAGTAGTGGAGGGTGGCAGTAGTGGAGGGTGGCAGTAGTGGAGGGTGGCAGTAGTGGAGGGTGGCAGTAGTGGAGGGTGGCAGTAGTGGAGGGTGGCAGTAGTGGAGGGTGGCGGTAGTGTAGGGTGGCAGTAGTGGAGGGTGGCAGTAGTGGAGGGTGGTGGTAGTGGAGGGTGGCAGTAGTGGAGGGTGGCAGTAGTGTAGAGTAGCAGTAGTGGAGGGTGGCAGTAGTGGAGGGTGGCCGTAGTGTAGAGTGGCAGTAGTGGAGGGTGGCAGTAGTGGAGGGTGGCAGTAGTGTAGAGTGGCAGTAGTGGAGGGTGGCAGTAGTGGAGGGTGGCAGTAGTGGAGGGTGACAGCAGTGGAGGGTGACAGGAGGGGGACAGTAGTGGAGGGTGGCAGTAGTGTAGGGTGGCAGTAGTGGAGGGTGGCGGTAGTGTAGGGTGGCAGTAGTGGAGGGTGGCAGTAGTGTAGAGTGGTAGTAGTGGAGGGTGGCAGTAGTGTAGGGTGGTAGTAGTGGAGGGTGGCGGTATTGTAGAGTGGCAGTAGTGGAGGGTGGCAGTAGTGGAGGGTGACAGCAGTGGAGGGTGACAGGAGAGGGACAGTAGTGGAGGGTGACAGTAGTGGAGGGTGGCAGTAGTGGAGGGTGGCAGTATTGTAGAGTGGCAGTAGTGGAGGGTGGCAGTAGTGGGGGTGGCAGTAGTGGAGGGTGACAGCAGTGGAGGGTGACAGGAGGGGGACAGTAGTGGAGGGTGACAGTAGTGGAGCGTGGCAGTAGTGGAGGGTGGCGGTAGTGAAGGGTGGCGGTAGTGGAGGGTGGCGGTAGTGGAGGGTGGCGGTAGTGGAGGGTGGGGGTAGTGTAGGGTGGTGGTAGTGGAGGGTGGCAGTAGTGGAGGGTGGCAGTAATGGAGGGTGGCAGTAGTGGAGGGTGGTGGTAGTGGAGGGTGGCAGTAGTGGAAGTTGGCAGTAATGGAGAGTAGCAGTAGTGGAGGGTGGCATTAGTGTAGAGTGGCAGTAGTGTAGAGTGGCAGTAGTGTAGAGTGGCAGTAGTGTAGAGTAGAAGTAGTGGAGGGTGGCAGTAGTGTAGAGTAGAAGTAGTGGAGGGTGGCAGTAGTGGAGGGTGGCAGTAGTGGAGGGTGGCAGTAGTGGAGGGTGGCAGTAGTGTAGAGTGGCAGTAGTGTAGAGTGGCAGTAGTGGAGGGTGGCAGTAGTGGATGGTGGCAGTAGTGGAGGGTGGCAGTAGTGGAGGGTGGCAGTAGTAGAGGGTGGCAGTAGTGTAGGGTGGCCGTAGTGGAGGGTGGCAGTAGTGGAGGGTGGCAGTAGTGTTGGGTGGCAGTAGTGGAGGGTGGCAGTAGTGGATGGTGGCAGTAGTGGAGGGTGGCAGTAGTGGAGGGTGGCAGTAGTAGAGGGTGGCAGTAGTGAAGGGTGGCAGTAGTGGAGGGTGGCAGTAGTGGAGGGTGGCAGTAGTGTAGGGTGGCAGTAGTGGAGGGTGGCAGTAGTGTAGGGTGGCAGTAGTGGAGGGTGGCAGTAGTGGAGGGTGGCAGTAGTGGAGGGTGGCAGTAGTGGAGGGTGGCAGTAGTGTAGGGTGGCAGTAGTGGAGGGTGGCAGTAGTGGAGGGTGGCAGTAGTGGAGGGTGGCAGTAGTGGAGGTTACCAGTAGTGGAGGGTGGCAGTAGTGGAGGGTGGCAGTAGTGGAGGATGGCAGTAGTGGAGGGTGGCGGTAGTGTAGGGTGGCAGTAGTGGAGGGTGGCAGTAGTGTAGGGTGGCAGTAGTGGAGGGTGGCAGTAGTGGAGGGTGGCAGTAGTGGAGGGTGGCAGTAGTGTAGAGTGGCAGTAGTGGAGGGTGGCAGTAGTGGAGGGTGGCAGTAGTGGAGGGTGACAGCAGTGGAGGGTGACAGGAGGGGGACAGTAGTGGAGGGTGGCAGTAGTCTAGGGTGGCAGTAGTGGAGGGTGGCGGTAGTGTAGGGTGGCAGTAGTGGAGGGTGGCAGTAGTGGAGGGTGGCAGTAGTGTAGGGTGGCAGTAGTGTAGAGTGGTAGTAGTGGAGGGTGGCAGTAGTGTAGGGTGGTAGTAGTGGAGGGTGGCGGTATTGTAGAGTGGCAGTAGTGGAGGGTGGCAGTAGTGGAGGGTGGCAGTAGTGGAGGGTGACAGCAGTGGAGGGTGACAGGAGAGGGACAGTAGTGGAGGGTGACAGTAGTGGAGGGTGGCAGTAGTGGAGGGTGGCATTAGTGTAGAGTGGCAGTAGTGGAGGGTGGCAGTAGTGGAGGGTGGCAGTAGTGGAGGGTGACAGCAGTGGAGGGTGACAGGAGGGGGACAGTAGTGGAGGGTGACAGTAGTGGAGCGTGGCAGTAGTGGAGGGTGGCGGTAGTGAAGGGTGGCGGTAGTGGAGGGTGGCGGTAGTGGAGGGTGGCGGTAGTGGAGGGTGGGGGTAGTGTAGGGTGGTGGTAGTGGAGGGTGGCAGTAGTGGAGGGTGGCAGTAATGGAGGGTGGCAGTAGTGGAGGGTGGTGGTAGTGGAGGGTGGCAGTAGTGGAAGTTGGCAGTAATGGAGAGTAGCAGTAGTGGAGGGTGGCATTAGTGTAGAGTGGCAGTAGTGTAGAGTGGCAGTAGTGGAGGGTGGCAGTAGTGGAGGGTGGCAGTAGTGGAGGGTGGCAGTAGTGGAGGGTGGCAGTAGTGGAGGGTGGCAGTAGTGGAGGGTGGCAGTAGTGTAGAGTGGCAGTAGTGTAGAGTAGAAGTAGTGGAGGGTGGCAGTAGTGGAGGGTGGCAGTAGTGGAGGGTGGCAGTAGTGGAGGGTGGCAGTAGTGTAGAGTGGCAGTAGTGTAGAGTGGCAGTAGTGGAGGGTGGCAGTAGTGGATGGTGGCAGTAATGGAGGGTGGCAGTAGTGGAGGGTGGCAGTAGTGTAGGGTGGCAGTAGTGGAGGGTGGCAGTAGTGGAGGGTGGCAGTAGTAGAGGGTGGCAGTAGTGTAGGGTGGCCGTAGTGTAGAGTGGCAGTAGTAGAGGGTGGCAGTAGTGGAGGGTGGCAGTAGTGGAGGGTGGCAGTAGTGGAGGGTGGCAGTAGTGGAGGGTGGCAGTAGTGGAGGGTGGCAGTAGTGGAGGGTGGCAGTAGTGGAGGGTGGCGGTAGTGTAGGGTGGCAGTAGTGGAGGGTGGCAGTAGTGGAGGGTGGTGGTAGTGGAGGGTGGCAGTAGTGGAGGGTGGCAGTAGTGTAGAGTAGCAGTAGTGGAGGGTGGCAGTAGTGGAGGGTGGCCGTAGTGTAGAGTGGCAGTAGTGGAGGGTGGCAGTAGTGGAGGGTGGCAGTAGTGTAGGGTGGTGGTAGTGGAGGGTGGCAGTAGTGGAGGGTGGCAGTAGTGGAGGGTGGCAGTAGTGGAGGGTGGCAGTAGTGTAGGGTGGCAGTAGTGTAGAGTGGCAGTAGTGGAGGGTGGCAGTAGTGTAGGGTGGCAGTAGTGTAGGGTGGCAGTAGTGGAGGGTGGCAGTAGTGGAGAGTGGCAGTATTGTAGAGTGGCAGTAGTGGAGGGTGGCAGTAGTGGGGGTGGCAGTAGTGGAGGGTGACAGCAGTGGAGGGTGACAGGAGGGGGACAGTAGTGGAGGGTGGCAGTAGTGGGGGATAGCAGTAGTGGAGGGTGGCGTTAGTGTAGGGTGGCAGTAGTGGAGGGTGGCAGTAGTGTAGGGTGGCGGTAGCAGAGGTTGGCAGTAGTGTAGGGTGGCAGTAGTGGAGGGTGTCAGTAGTGGAGGGTGGCAGTTGTGGAGGGTGGCAGTAGTGGAGGGTGGTGGTAGTGGAGGGTGTCAGTAGTGGAGGGTGGCGGTAGCAGAGGTTGGCAGTAGTGTAGGGTGGCAGTAGTGGAGGGTGGCAGTAGTGGAGGGTGGCAATAATAGAGGGTGGCAGTAGTGGAGGGTGTCAGTAGTGGAGGGTGAAAGTAGTGGAGGGTGGCATTAGTGGACGGTGGCAGTAGTGGAGGGTGGCAGTAGTGGAGGGTGGCAGTAGTGTAGGGTGGCAGTAGTGGAGGGTGGCAGTAGTGGAGGGTGGCAGTAGTGGAGGGTGGCAGTAGTGGAGGGTGGCAGTAGTGGAGGGTGGCAGTAGTGGAGGGTGGCAGTAGTGGAGGGTGGCAGTAGTGGAGGGTACCAGTAGTGGAGGGTGGCAGTAGTGGAGGGTGGCAGTAGTGGAGGATAGCAGTAGTGGAGGGTGGCGGTAGTGTAGGGTGGCAGTAGTGGAGGGTGGCAGTAGTGTAGGGTGGCAGTAGTGGAGGGTGGCAGTAGTGGAGGGTGGCAGTAGTGGAGGGTGGCAGTAGTGTAGAGTGGCAGTAGTGGAGGGTGGCAGTAGTAGAGGGTTGCAGTAGTGGAGGGTGACAGCAGTGGAGGGTGACAGGAGGGGGACAGTAGTGGAGGGTGGCAGTAGTGGAGGGTGGCAGTAGTGGAGGGTGACAGCAGTGGAGGGTGACAGGAGGGGGACAGTAGTGGAGGGTGACAGTAGTGGAGGGTGGCAGTAGTGGAGGGTGGCGGTAGTGAAGGGTGGCGGTAGTGGAGGGTGGCGGTAGTGGAGGGTGGCGGTAGTGGAGGGTGGGGGTAGTGTAGGGTGGTGGTAGTGGAGGGAGGCAGTAGTGGAGGGTGGCAGTAATGGAGGGTGGCAGTAGTGGAGGGTGGTGGTAGTGGAGGGTGGCAGTAGTGGAAGTTGGCAGTAATGGAGAGTGGCAGTAGTGGAGGGTGGCATTAGTGTAGAGTGGCAGTAGTGTAGAGTGGCAGTAGTGGAGGGTGGCAGTAGTGGAGGGTGGCAGTAGTGTAGAGTGGCAGTAGTGTAGAGTAGCAGTAGTGGAGGGTGGCAGTAGTGGAGGGTGGCAGTAGTGGAGGGTGGCAGTAGTGGAGGGTGGCAGTAGTGTAGAGTGGCAGTAGTGTAGAGTGGCAGTAGTGGAGGGTGGCAGTAGTGGAGGGTGGCAGTAATGGAGGGTGGCAGTAGTGGAGGGTGGCAGTAGTGTAGGGTGGCAGTAGTGGAGCGTGGCAGTAGTGTAGGGTAGCAGTAGTGGAGGGTGGCAGTAGTGGATGGTGGCAGTAGTGGAGGGTGGAAGTAGTGGAGGGTGGCAGTAGTGTAGGGTGGCCGTAGTGTAGAGTGGCAGTAGTGGAGGGTGGCAGTAGTGGAGGGTGGCAGTAGTGGAGGGTGGCAGTAGTGGAGGGTGGCAGTAGTGGAGGGTGGCAGTAGTGGAGGGTGGCAGTAGTGGAGGGTGGCAGTAGTGGAGGGTGGCAGTAGTGGAGGGTGGCAGTAGTGGAGGGTGGCGGTAGTGTAGGGTGGCAGTAGTGGAGGGTGGCAGTAGTGGAGGGTGGTGGTAGTGGAGGGTGGCAGTAGTGGAGGGTGGCAGTAGTGTAGAGTAGCAGTAGTGGAGGGTGGCAGTAGTGGAGGGTGGCCGTAGTGTAGAGTGGCAGTAGTGGAGGGTGGCAGTAGTGGAGGGTGGCAGTAGTGTAGAGTGGCAGTAGTGGAGGGTGGCAGTAGTGGAGGGTGGCAGTAGTGGAGGGTGACAGCAGTGGAGGGTGACAGGAGGGGGACAGTAGTGGAGGGTGGCAGTAGTGTAGGGTGGCAGTAGTGGAGGGTGGCGGTAGTGTAGGGTGGCAGTAGTGGAGGGTGGCAGTAGTGTAGAGTGGTAGTAGTGGAGGGTGGCAGTAGTGTAGGGTGGTAGTAGTGGAGGGTGGCGGTATTGTAGAGTGGCAGTAGTGGAGGGTGGCAGTAGTGGAGGGTGACAGCAGTGGAGGGTGACAGGAGAGGGACAGTAGTGGAGGGTGACAGTAGTGGAGGGTGGCAGTAGTGGAGGGTGGCAGTATTGTAGAGTGGCAGTAGTGGAGGGTGGCAGTAGTGGGGGTGGCAGTAGTGGAGGGTGACAGCAGTGGAGGGTGACAGGAGGGGGACAGTAGTGGAGGGTGACAGTAGTGGAGCGTGGCAGTAGTGGAGGGTGGCGGTAGTGAAGGGTGGCGGTAGTGGAGGGTGGCGGTAGTGGAGGGTGGCGGTAGTGGAGGGTGGGGGTAGTGTAGGGTGGTGGTAGTGGAGGGTGGCAGTAGTGGAGGGTGGCAGTAATGGAGGGTGGCAGTAGTGGAGGGTGGTGGTAGTGGAGGGTGGCAGTAGTGGAAGTTGGCAGTAATGGAGAGTAGCAGTAGTGGAGGGTGGCATTAGTGTAGAGTGGCAGTAGTGTAGAGTGGCAGTAGTGTAGAGTGGCAGTAGTGTAGAGTAGAAGTAGTGGAGGGTGGCAGTAGTGTAGAGTAGAAGTAGTGGAGGGTGGCAGTAGTGGAGGGTGGCAGTAGTGGAGGGTGGCAGTAGTGGAGGGTGGCAGTAGTGTAGAGTGGCAGTAGTGTAGAGTGGCAGTAGTGGAGGGTGGCAGTAGTGGATGGTGGCAGTAGTGGAGGGTGGCAGTAGTGGAGGGTGGCAGTAGTAGAGGGTGGCAGTAGTGTAGGGTGGCCGTAGTGGAGGGTGGCAGTAGTGGAGGGTGGCAGTAGTGTTGGGTGGCAGTAGTGGAGGGTGGCAGTAGTGGATGGTGGCAGTAGTGGAGGGTGGCAGTAGTGGAGGGTGGCAGTAGTAGAGGGTGGCAGTAGTGAAGGGTGGCAGTAGTGGAGGGTGGCAGTAGTGGAGGGTGGCAGTAGTGTAGGGTGGCAGTAGTGGAGGGTGGCAGTAGTGTAGGGTGGCAGTAGTGGAGGGTGGCAGTAGTGGAGGGTGGCAGTAGTGGAGGGTGGCAGTAGTAGAGGGTGGCAGTAGTGTAGGGTGGCCGTAGTGTAGAGTGGCAGTAGTAGAGGGTGGCAGTAGTGGAGGGTGGCAGTAGTGGAGGGTGGCAGTAGTGGAGGGTGGCAGTAGTGGAGGGTGGCAGTAGTGGAGGGTGGCAGTAGTGGAGGGTGGCAGTAGTGGAGGGTGGCGGTAGTGTAGGGTGGCAGTAGTGGAGGGTGGCAGTAGTGGAGGGTGGTGGTAGTGGAGGGTGGCAGTAGTGGAGGGTGGCAGTAGTGTAGAGTAGCAGTAGTGGAGGGTGGCAGTAGTGGAGGGTGGCCGTAGTGTAGAGTGGCAGTAGTGGAGGGTGGCAGTAGTGGAGGGTGGCAGTAGTGTAGGGTGGTGGTAGTGGAGGGTGGCAGTAGTGGAGGGTGGCAGTAGTGGAGGGTGGCAGTAGTGGAGGGTGGCAGTAGTGTAGGGTGGCAGTAGTGTAGAGTGGCAGTAGTGGAGGGTGGCAGTAGTGTAGGGTGGCAGTAGTGTAGGGTGGCAGTAGTGGAGGGTGGCAGTAGTGGAGAGTGGCAGTATTGTAGAGTGGCAGTAGTGGAGGGTGGCAGTAGTGGGGGTGGCAGTAGTGGAGGGTGACAGCAGTGGAGGGTGACAGGAGGGGGACAGTAGTGGAGGGTGACAGTAGTGGAGCGTGGCAGTAGTGGAGGGTGGCGGTAGTGAAGGGTGGCGGTAGTGGAGGGTGGCGGTAGTGGAGGGTGGCGGTAGTGGAGGGTGGGGGTAGTGTAGGGTGGTGGTAGTGGAGGGTGGCAGTAGTGGAGGGTGGCAGTAATGGAGGGTGGCAGTAGTGGAGGGTGGTGGTAGTGGAGGGTGGCAGTAGTGGAAGTTGGCAGTAATGGAGAGTAGCAGTAGTGGAGGGTGGCATTAGTGTAGAGTGGCAGTAGTGTAGAGTGGCAGTAGTGTAGAGTGGCAGTAGTGTAGAGTAGAAGTAGTGGAGGGTGGCAGTAGTGTAGAGTAGAAGTAGTGGAGGGTGGCAGTAGTGGAGGGTGGCAGTAGTGGAGGGTGGCAGTAGTGGAGGGTGGCAGTAGTGTAGAGTGGCAGTAGTGTAGAGTGGCAGTAGTGGAGGGTGGCAGTAGTGGATGGTGGCAGTAGTGGAGGGTGGCAGTAGTGGAGGGTGGCAGTAGTAGAGGGTGGCAGTAGTGTAGGGTGGCCGTAGTGGAGGGTGGCAGTAGTGGAGGGTGGCAGTAGTGTTGGGTGGCAGTAGTGGAGGGTGGCAGTAGTGGATGGTGGCAGTAGTGGAGGGTGGCAGTAGTGGAGGGTGGCAGTAGTAGAGGGTGGCAGTAGTGAAGGGTGGCAGTAGTGGAGGGTGGCAGTAGTGGAGGGTGGCAGTAGTGTAGGGTGGCAGTAGTGGAGGGTGGCAGTAGTGTAGGGTGGCAGTAGTGGAGGGTGGCAGTAGTGGAGGGTGGCAGTAGTGGAGGGTGGCAGTAGTAGAGGGTGGCAGTAGTGTAGGGTGGCCGTAGTGTAGAGTGGCAGTAGTAGAGGGTGGCAGTAGTGGAGGGTGGCAGTAGTGGAGGGTGGCAGTAGTGGAGGGTGGCAGTAGTGGAGGGTGGCAGTAGTGGAGGGTGGCAGTAGTGGAGGGTGGCAGTAGTGGAGGGTGGCGGTAGTGTAGGGTGGCAGTAGTGGAGGGTGGCAGTAGTGGAGGGTGGTGGTAGTGGAGGGTGGCAGTAGTGGAGGGTGGCAGTAGTGTAGAGTAGCAGTAGTGGAGGGTGGCAGTAGTGGAGGGTGGCCGTAGTGTAGAGTGGCAGTAGTGGAGGGTGGCAGTAGTGGAGGGTGGCAGTAGTGTAGGGTGGTGGTAGTGGAGGGTGGCAGTAGTGGAGGGTGGCAGTAGTGGAGGGTGGCAGTAGTGGAGGGTGGCAGTAGTGTAGGGTGGCAGTAGTGTAGAGTGGCAGTAGTGGAGGGTGGCAGTAGTGTAGGGTGGCAGTAGTGTAGGGTGGCAGTAGTGGAGGGTGGCAGTAGTGGAGAGTGGCAGTAGTGTAGAGTGGCAGTAGTGGAGGGTGGCAGTAGTGGAGGGTGGCAGAAGTGGAGGGTGGTGGTAGTGGAGGGTAACAGTAGTGGAGGGCAGGAGTAGTGGAGGGTGGCAGTAGTGGAGGGTGGCAGTAGTGTAGAGTGGCAGTAGTGGAGGGTGGCAGTAGTGTAGAGTGGCAGTAGTGGAGGGTGGTAGTAGTAGAGGGTGGCAGTAGTGGAGGGTGGCAGTAGTGTAGGGTGGCAGTTATGGAGGGTGGCAGTAGTGGAGGGTGGCAGAAGTGGAGGGTGGTGGTAGTGGAGGGAAGGAGTAGTGGAGGGTGGCATTAGGGAAGGGTGGCAGTAGTGGAGGGTGGCAGAAGTGGAGGGTGGTGGTAGTGGAGGGTAACAGTAGTGGAGGGCAGGAGTAGTGGAGGGTGGCAGTAGTGGAGGGTGGCAGTAGTGGAGGGTGAAAGTAGTGGAGGGTGGCAGTAGTGGAGGGTGGCGGTAGTGTAGGGTGGCAGTAGTGGAGGGTGGCAGTAGTGGAGGGTGGTGGTAGTGGAGGGTGGCAGTAGTGGAGGGTGGCAGTAGTGTAGAGTAGCAGTAGTGGAGGGTGGCAGTAGTGGAGGGTGGCCGTAGTGTAGAGTGGCAGTAGTGGAGGGTGGCAGTAGTGGAGGGTGGCAGTAGTGTAGGGTGGTGGTAGTGGAGGGTGGCAGTAGTGGAGGGTGGCAGTAGTGGAGGGTGGCAGTAGTGGAGGGTGGCAGTAGTGTAGGGTGGCAGTAGTGTAGAGTGGCAGTAGTGGAGGGTGGCAGTAGTGTAGGGTGGCAGTAGTGTAGGGTGGCAGTAGTGGAGGGTGGCAGTAGTGGAGAGTGGCAGTAGTGTAGAGTGGCAGTAGTGGAGGGTGGCAGTAGTGGAGGGTGGCAGAAGTGGAGGGTGGTGGTAGTGGAGGGTAACAGTAGTGGAGGGCAGGAGTAGTGGAGGGTGGCAGTAGTGGAGGGTGGCAGTAGTGTAGAGTGGCAGTAGTGGAGGGTGGCAGTAGTGTAGAGTGGCAGTAGTGGAGGGTGGTAGTAGTAGAGGGTGGCAGTAGTGGAGGGTGGCAGTAGTGTAGGGTGGCAGTTATGGAGGGTGGCAGTAGTGGAGGGTGGCAGAAGTGGAGGGTGGTGGTAGTGGAGGGAAGGAGTAGTGGAGGGTGGCATTAGGGAAGGGTGGCAGTAGTGGAGGGTGGCAGAAGTGGAGGGTGGTGGTAGTGGAGGGTAACAGTAGTGGAGGGCAGGAGTAGTGGAGGGTGGCAGTAGTGGAGGGTGGCAGTAGTGGAGGGTGAAAGTAGTGGAGGGTGGCATTAGTGGAGGGTGGCAGTAGTGGAGGGTGGCAGTAGTGGAGGGTGGCAGTAGTGTAGGGTGGCAGTAGTGGAGGGTGGCAGTAGTGGAGGGTGGCAGTAGTGGAGGGTGGCAGTAGTGGAGGTTACCAGTAGTGGAGAGTGGCAGTAGTGGAGGGTGGCAGTAGTGGAGGATGGCAGTAGTGGAGGGTGGCGGTAGTGTAGGGTGGCAGTAGTGGAGGGTGGCAGTAGTGTAGGGTGGCAGTAGTGGAGGGTGGCAGTAGTGGAGGGTGGCAGTAGTGGAGGGTGGCAGTAGTGTAGAGTGGCAGATGTGGAGGGTGGCAGTAGTGGAGGGTGGCAGTAGTGGAGGGTGACAGCAGTGGAGGGTGACAGGAGGGGGACAGTAGTGGAGGGTGGCAGTAGTATAGGGTGGCAGTAGTGGAGGGTGGCGGTAGTGTAGGGTGGCAGTAGTGGAGGGTGGCAGTAGTGGAGGGTGGCAGTAGTGTAGGGAGGCAGTAGTGTAGAGTGGTAGTAGTGGAGGGTGGCAGTAGTGTAGGGTGGTAGTAGTGGAGGGTGGCGGTATTGTAGAGTGGCAGTAGTGGAGGGTGGCAGTAGTGGAGGGTGGCAGTAGTGGAGGGTGACAGCAGTGGAGGGTGACAGTAGAGGGACAGTAGTGGAGGGTGACAGTAGTGGAGGGTGGCAGTAGTGGAGGGTGGCATTAGTGTAGAGTGGCAGTAGTGGAGGGTGGCAGTAGTGGAGGGTGGCAGTAGTGGAGGGTGACAGCAGTGGAGGGTGACAGGAGGGGGACAGTAGTGGAGGGTGACAGTAGTGGAGCGTGGCAGTAGTGGAGGGTGGCGGTAGTGAAGGGTGGCGGTAGTGGAGGGTGGCGGTAGTGGAGGGTGGCGGTAGTGGAGGGTGGGGGTAGTGTAGGGTGGTGGTAGTGGAGGGTGGCAGTAGTGGAGGGTGGCAGTAATGGAGGGTGGCAGTAGTGGAGGGTGGTGGTAGTGGAGGGTGGCAGTAGTGGAGGGTAGCAGTAGTGGAGGGTGGCAGTAGTAGAGGGTGGCAGTAGTGTAGGGTGGCCGTAGTGTAGAGTGGCAGTAGTAGAGGGTGGCAGTAGTGGAGGGTGGCAGTAGTGGAGGGTGGCAGTAGTGGAGGGTGGCAGTAGTGGAGGGTGGCAGTAGTGGAGGGTGGCAGTAGTGGAGGGTGGCAGTAGTGGAGGGTGGCGGTAGTGTAGGGTGGCAGTAGTGGAGGGTGGCAGTAGTGGAGGGTGGTGGTAGTGGAGGGTGGCAGTAGTGGAGGGTGGCAGTAGTGTAGAGTAGCAGTAGTGGAGGGTGGCAGTAGTGGAGGGTGGCCGTAGTGTAGAGTGGCAGTAGTGGAGGGTGGCAGTAGTGGAGGGTGGCAGTAGTGTAGGGTGGTGGTAGTGGAGGGTGGCAGTAGTGGAGGGTGGCAGTAGTGGAGGGTGGCAGTAGTGGAGGGTGGCAGTAGTGTAGGGTGGCAGTAGTGTAGAGTGGCAGTAGTGGAGGGTGGCAGTAGTGTAGGGTGGCAGTAGTGTAGGGTGGCAGTAGTGGAGGGTGGCAGTAGTGGAGAGTGGCAGTAGTGTAGAGTGGCAGTAGTGGAGGGTGGCAGTAGTGGAGGGTGGCAGAAGTGGAGGGTGGTGGTAGTGGAGGGTAACAGTAGTGGAGGGCAGGAGTAGTGGAGGGTGGCAGTAGTGGAGGGGGGCAGTAGTGTAGAGTGGCAGTAGTGGAGGGTGGCAGTAGTGTAGAGTGGCAGTAGTGGAGGGTGGTAGTAGTAGAGGGTGGCAGTAGTGGAGGGTGGCAGTAGTGTAGGGTGGCAGTTATGGAGGGTGGCAGTAGTGGAGGGTGGCAGAAGTGGAGGGTGGTGGTAGTGGAGGGAAGGAGTAGTGGAGGGTGGCATTAGGGAAGGGTGGCAGTAGTGGAGGGTGGCAGAAGTGGAGGGTGGTGGTAGTGGAGGGTAACAGTAGTGGAGGGCAGGAGTAGTGGAGGGTGGCAGTAGTGGAGGGTGGCAGTAGTGGAGGGTGAAAGTAGTGGAGGGTGGCATTAGTGGAGGGTGGCAGTAGTGGAGGGTGGCAGTAGTGGAGGGTGGCAGTAGTGTAGGGTGGCAGTAGTGGAGGGTGGCAGTAGTGGAGGGTGGCAGTAGTGGAGGGTGGCAGTAGTGGAGGTTACCAGTAGTGGAGAGTGGCAGTAGTGGAGGGTGGCAGTAGTGGAGGATGGCAGTAGTGGAGGGTGGCGGTAGTGTAGGGTGGCAGTAGTGGAGGGTGGCAGTAGTGTAGGGTGGCAGAAGTGGAGGGTGGCAGTAGTGGAGGGTGGCAGTAGTGGAGGGTGGCAGTAGTGTAGAGTGGCAGATGTGGAGGGTGGCAGTAGTGGAGGGTGGCAGTAGTGGAGGGTGACAGCAGTGGAGGGTGACAGGAGGGGGACAGTAGTGGAGGGTGGCAGTAGTATAGGGTGGCAGTAGTGGAGGGTGGCGGTAGTGTAGGGTGGCAGTAGTGGAGGGTGGCAGTAGTGGAGGGTGGCAGTAGTGTAGGGTGGCAGTAGTGTAGAGTGGTAGTAGTGGAGGGTGGCAGTAGTGTAGGGTGGTAGTAGTGGAGGGTGGCGGTATTGTAGAGTGGCAGTAGTGGAGGGTGGCAGTAGTGGAGGGTGGCAGTAGTGGAGGGTGACAGCAGTGGAGGGTGACAGTAGAGGGACAGTAGTGGAGGGTGACAGTAGTGGAGGGTGGCAGTAGTGGAGGGTGGCATTAGTGTAGAGTGGCAGTAGTGGAGGGTGGCAGTAGTGGAGGGTGGCAGTAGTGGAGGGTGACAGCAGTGGAGGGTAACAGGAGGGGGACAGTAGTGGAGGGTGACAGTAGTGGAGCGTGGCAGTAGTGGAGGGTGGCGGTAGTGAAGGGTGGCGGTAGTGGAGGGTGGCGGTAGTGGAGGGTGGCGGTAGTGGAGGGTGGGGGTAGTGTAGGGTGGTGGTAGTGGAGGGTGGCAGTAGTGGAGGGTGGCAGTAATGGAGGGTGGCAGTAGTGGAGGGTGGTGGTAGTGGAGGGTGGCAGTAGTGGAAGTTGGCAGTAGTGGAGGGTGGCAGTAGTGTAGAGTGGCAGTAGTGTAGAGTGGCAGTAGTGGAGGGTGGCAGTAGTGGAGGGTGGCAGTAGTGGAGGGTGGCAGTAGTGGAGGGTGGCAGTAGTGGAGGGTGGCAGTAGTGGAGGGTGGCAGTAGTGGAGGGTGGCAGTAGTGGAGGGTGGCAGTAGTGTAGAGTGGCAGTAGTGTAGAGTAGAAGTAGTGGAGGGTGGCAGTAGTGGAGGGTGGCAGTAGTGGAGGGTGGCAGTAGTGGAGGGTGGCAGTAGTGTAGAGTGGCAGTAGTGTAGAGTGGCAGTAGTGGAGGGTGGCAGTAGTGGATGGTGGCAGTAATGGAGGGTGGCAGTAGTGGAGGGTGGCAGTAGTGTAGGGTGGCAGTAGTGGAGGGTGGCAGTAGTGTAGGGTGGCAGTAGTGGAGGGTGGCAGTAGTGGAGGGTGGCAGTAGTGGAGGGTGGCAGTAGTAGAGGGTGGCAGTAGTGTAGGGTGGCCGTAGTGTAGAGTGGCAGTAGTGGAGGGTGGCAGTAGTGGAGGGTGGCAGTAGTGGAGGGTGGCAGTAGTGGAGGGTGGCAGTAGTGGAGGGTGGCAGTAGTGGAGGGTGGCAGTAGTGGAGGGTGGCGGTAGTGTAGGGTGGCAGTAGTGGAGGTTGGCAGTAGTGGAGGGTGGTGGTAGTGGAGGGTGGCAGTAGTGGAGGGTGGCAGTAGTGTAGAGTAGCAGTAGTGGAGGGTGGCAGTAGTGGAGGGTGGCCGTAGTGTAGAGTGGCAGTAGTGGAGGGTGGCAGTAGTGGAGGGTGGCAGTAATGTAGGGTGGTGGTTGTGGAGGGTGGCAGTAGTGGAGGGTGGCAGTAGTGGAGGGTGGCAGTAGTGGAGGGTGGCAGTAGTGTAGGGTGGCAGTAGTGGAGGGTGGCAGTAGTGGAGGGTGGCAGTAGTGTAGAGTGGCAGTAGTGGAGGGTGGTAGTAGTGGAGGGTGGCAGTAGTGTAGGGTGGCAGTAGTGTAGAGTGGCAGTAGTGGAGGGTGGCAGTAGTGTAGGGTGGCAGTAGTGGAGGGTGGCAGTAGTGGAGGGTGGCAGTAGTGGGGGATAGCAGTAGTGGAGGGTGGCGTTAGTTTAGGGTGGCAGTAGTGGAGGGTGGCAGTAGTGTAGGGTGGCGGTAGCAGAGGTTGGCAGTAGTGTAGGGTGGCAGTAGTGGAGGGTGTCAGTAGTGGAGGGTGGCAGTTGTGGAGGGTGGCAGTAGTGGAGGGTGGTGGTAGTGGAGGGTGTCAGTAGTGGAGGGTGGCGGTAGCAGAGGTTGGCAGTAGTGTAGGGTGGCAGTAGTGGAGGGTGGCAGTAGTGGAGGGTGGCAATAATAGAGGGTGGCAGTAGTGGAGGGTGGCAGTAGTGGAGGGTGAAAGTAGAGGAGGGTGGCATTAGTGGACGGTGGCAGTAGTGGAGGGTGGCAGTAGTGGAGGGTGGCAGTAGTGTAGGGTGGCAGTAGTGGAGGGTGGCAGTAGTGGAGGGTGGCAGTAGTGGAGGGTGGCAGTAGTGGAGGGTGGCAGTAGTGGAGGGTGGCAGTAGTGGAGGGTGGCAGTAGTGGAGGGTGGCAGTAGTGGAGGGTACCAGTAGTGGAGGGTGGCAGTAGTGGAGGGTGGCAGTAGTGGAGGATAGCAGTAGTGGAGGGTGGCGGTAGTGTAGGGTGGCAGTAGTGGAGGGTGGCAGTAGTGTAGGGTGGCAGTAGTGGAGGGTGGCAGTAGTGGAGGGTGGCAGTAGTGGAGGGTGGCAGTAGTGTAGAGTGGCAGTAGTGGAGGGTGGCAGTAGTAGAGGGTTGCAGTAGTGGAGGGTGACAGCAGTGGAGGGTGACAGGAGGGGGACAGTAGTGGAGGGTGGCAGTAGTGTAGGGTGGCAGTAGTGGAGGGTGGCGGTAGTGTAGGGTGGCAGTAGTGTAGGGTGGCAGTAGTGTAGAGTGGTAGTAGTGGAGGGTGGCAGTAGTGTAGGGTGGTAGTAGTGGAGGGTGGCGGTATTGTAGAGTGGCAGTAGTGGAGGGTGGCAGTAGTGGAGGGTGGCAGTAGTGGAGGGTGACAGCAGTGGAGGGTGACAGGAGGGGGACAGTAGTGGAGGGTGGCAGTAGTGTAGGGTGGCAGTAGTGGAGGGTGGCGGTAGTGTAGGGTGGCAGTAGTGGAGGGTGGCAGTAGTGGAGGGTGGCAGTAGTGTAGGGTGGCAGTAGTGTAGAGTGGTAGTAGTGGAGGGTGGCAGTAGTGTAGGGTGGTAGTAGTGGAGGGTGGCGGTATTGTAGAGTGGCAGTAGTGGAGGGTGGCAGTAGTGGAGGGTGGCAGTAGTGGAGGGTGACAGCAGTGGAGGGTGACAGGAGGGGGACAGTAGTGGAGGGTGACAGTAGTGGAGGGTGGCAGTAGTGGAGGGTGGCGGTAGTGAAGGGTGGCGGTAGTGGAGGGTGGCGGTAGTGGAGGGTGGCGGTAGTGGAGGGTGGGGGTACTGTAGGGTGGTAGTAGTGGAGGGAGGCAGTAGTGGAGGGTGGCAGTAATGGAGGGTGGCAGTAGTGGAGGGTGGTGGTAGTGGAGGGTGGCAGTAGTGGAAGTTGGCAGTAATGGAGAGTGGCAGTAGTGGAGGGTGGCATTAGTGTAGAGTGGCAGTAGTGTAGAGTGGCAGTAGTGGAGGGTGGCAGTAGTGGAGGGTGGCAGTAGTGTAGAGTGGCAGTAGTGTAGAGTAGCAGTAGTGGAGGGTGGCAGTAGTGGAGGGTGGCAGTAGTGGAGGGTGGCAGTAGTGGAGGGTGGCAGTAGTGTAGAGTGGCAGTAGTGTAGAGTGGCAGTAGTGGAGGGTGGCAGTAGTGGAGGGTGGCAGTAATGGAGGGTGGCAGTAGTGGAGGGTGGCAGTAGTGTAGGGTGGCAGTAGTGGAGGGTGGCAGTAGTGTAGGGTAGCAGTAGTGGAGGGTGGCAGTAGTGGAGGGTGGCAGTAGTGGAGGGTGGCAGTAATGGAGGGTGGCAGTAGTGTAGGGTGGCCGTAGTGTAGAGTGGCAGTAGTGGAGGGTGGCAGTAGTGGAGGGTGGCAGTAGTGGAGGGTGGCAGTAGTGGAGGGTGGCAGTAGTGGAGGGTGGCAGTAGTGGAGGGTGGCAGTAGTGGAGGGTGGCAGTAGTGGAGGGTGGCGGTAGTGTAGGGTGGCAGTAGTGGAGGGTGGCAGTAGTGGAGGGTGGTGGTAGTGGAGGGTGGCAGTAGTGGAGGGTGGCAGTAGTGTAGAGTAGCAGTAGTGGAGGGTGGCAGTAGTGGAGGGTGGCCGTAGTGTAGAGTGGCAGTAGTGGAGGGTGGCAGTAGTGGAGGGTGGCAGTAGTGTAGGGTGGCAGTAGTGTAGGGTGGCAGTAGTGGAGGGTGGCAGTAGTGGAGGGTGGCAGTAGTGTAGAGTGGCAGTAGTGGAGGGTGGTAGTAGTGGAGGGTGGCAGTAGTGTAGGGTGGCAGTAGTGTAGAGTGGCAGTAGTGGAGGGTGGCAGTAGTGTAGGGTGGCAGTAGTGGAGGGTGGCAGTAGTGGAGGGTGGTGGTAGTGGAGGGTGGCAGCAGTGGAGGGTTGCAGTAGTGTAGAGTGGCAGTAGTGGAGGGTGGCAGTAGTGTAGAGTGGCAGTAGTGGAGGGTGGTAGTAGTGGAGGGTGGCAGTAGTGGAGGGTGGCAGTAGTGTAGGGTTGCAGTTGTGGAGGGTGGCAGTAGTGGAGGGTGGCAGAAGTGGAGGGTGGTGGTAGTGGAGGGAAGGAGTAGTGGAGGGTGGCATTAGTGGAGGGTGGCAGTAGTGGAGGGTGGCAGAAGTGGAGGGTGGTGGTAGTGGAGGGTAACAGTAGTGGAGGGCAGGAGTAGTGGAGGGTGGCAGTAGTGGAGGGTGGCAGTAGTGGAGGGTGAAATTAGTGGAGGGTGGCATTAGTGGAGGGTGGCAGTAGTGGAGGGTGGCAGTAGTGGAGGGTGGCAGTAGTGTAGGGTGGCAGTAGTGGAGGGTGGCAGTAGTGGAGGGTGGCAGTAGTGGAGGGTGGCAGTAGTGGAGGTTACCAGTAGTGGAGGGTGGCAGTAGTGGGGGATAGCAGTAGTGGAGGGTGGCGGTAGTGTAGGGTGGCAGTAGTGGAGGGTGGCAGTAGTGTAGGGTGGCGGTAGCAGAGGTTGGCAGTAGTGTAGGGTGGCAGTAGTGGAGGGTGGTGGTAGTGGAGGGTGTCAGTAGTGGAGGTTGGCGGTAGCAGAGGTTGGCAGTAGTGTATGGTGGCAGTAGTGGAGGGTGGCAGTAGTGGAGGGTGGCAATAATAGAGGGTGGCAGTAGTGGAGGGTGGCAGTAGTGGAGGGTGAAAGTAGTGGAGGGTGGCAGTAGTGGAGGGTGGTGGTAGTGGAGGGTGGCAGCAGTGGAGGGTGGCAGTAGTGTAGAGTGGCAGTAGTGGAGGGTGGCAGTAGTGTAGAGTGGCAGTAGTGGAGGGTGGTAGTAGTGGAGGGTGGCAGTAGTGGAGGGTGGCAGTAGTGTAGGGTGGCAGTAGTGGAGGGTGGCAGTAGTGGAGGTTACCAGTAGTGGAGGGTGGCAGTAGTGGAGGGTGGCAGTAGTGGAGGATGGCAGTAGTGGAGGGTGGCGGTAGTGTAGGGTGGCAGTAGTGGAGGGTGGCAGTAGTGTAGGGTGGCAGTAGTGGAGGGTGGCAGTAGTGGAGGGTGGCAGTAGTGGAGGGTGGCAGTAGTGTAGAGTGGCAGATGTGGAGGGTGGCAGTAGTGGAGGGTGGCAGTAGTGGAGGGTGACAGCAGTGGAGGGTGACAGGAGGGGGACAGTAGTGGAGGGTGGCAGTAGTGTAGGGTGGCAGTAGTGGAAGGTGGCGGTAGTGTAGGGTGGCAGTAGTGGAGGGTGGCTGTAGTGGAGGGTGGCAGTAGTGTAGGGTGGCAGTAGTGTAGAGTGGTAGTAGTGGAGGGTGGCAGTAGTGTAGGGTGGTAGTAGTGGAGGGTGGCGGTATTGTAGAGTGGCAGTAGTGGAGGGTGGCAGTAGTGGAGGGTGGCAGTAGTGGAGGGTGACAGCAGTGGAGGGTGACAGTAGAGGGACAGTAGTGGAGGGTGACAGTAGTGGAGGGTGGCAGTAGTGGAGGGTGGCATTAGTGTAGAGTGGCAGTAGTGGAGGGTGGCAGTAGTGGAGGGTGGCAGTAGTGGAGGGTGACAGCAGTGGAGGGTGACAGGAGGGGGACAGTAGTGGAGGGTGACAGTAGTGGAGCGTGGCAGTAGTGGAGGGTGGCGGTAGTGAAGGGTGGCGGTAGTGGAGGGTGGCGGTAGTGGAGGGTGGCGGTAGTGGAGGGTGGGGGTAGTGTAGGGTGGTGGTAGTGGAGGGTGGCAGTAGTGGAGGGTGGCAGTAATGGAGGGTGGCAGTAGTGGAGGGTGGTGGTAGTGGAGGGTGGCAGTAGTGGAAGTTGGCAGTAGTGGAGGGTGGCAGTAGTGTAGAGTGGCAGTAGTGTAGAGTGGCAGTAGTGGAGGGTGGCAGTAGTGGAGGGTGGCAGTAGTGGAGGGTGGCAGTAGTGGAGGGTGGCAGTAGTGGAGGGTGGCAGTAGTGGAGGGTGGCAGTAGTGTAGGGTGGCAGTAGTGGAGGGTGGCAGTAGTGGAGGGTGGCAGTAGTGTAGAGTGGCAGTAGTGGAGGGTGGTAGTAGTGGAGGGTGGCAGTAGTGTAGGGTGGCAGTAGTGTAGAGTGGCAGTAGTGGAGGGTGGCAGTAGTGAAGGGTGGCAGTAGTGTAGGGTGGCAGTAGTGGAGGGTGGCAGTAGTGGAGGGTGGCAGTAGTGTAGAGTGGCAGTAGTGGAGGGTGGCAGTAGTGGAGGGTGGCAGAAGTGGAGGGTGGTGGTAGTGGAGGGTAACAGTTGTGGAGGGCAGGAGTAGTGGAGGGTGGCAGTAGTGGAGGGTGGCAGTAGTGTAGAGTGGCAGTAGTGGAGGGTGGCAGTAGTGTAGAGTGGCAGTAGTGGAGGGTGGTAGTAGTGGAGGGTGGCAGTAGTGGAGGGTGGCAGTAGTGTAGGGTGGCAGTTGTGGAGGGTGGCAGTAGTGGAGGGTGGCAGAAGTGGAGGGTGGTGGTAGTGGAGGGAAGGAGTAGTGGAGGGTGGCATTAGTGGAGGGTGGCAGTAGTGGAGGGTGGCAGAAGTGGAGGGTGGTGGTAGTGGAGGGTAACAGTAGTGGAGGGCAGGAGTAGTGGAGGGTGGCAGTAGTGGAGGGTGGCAGTAGTGGAGGGTGAAAGTAGTGGAGGGTGGCATTAGTGGAGGGTGGCAGTAGTGGAGGGTGGCAGTAGTGGAGGGTGGCAGTAGTGTAGGGTGGCAGTAGTGGAGGGTGGCAGTAGTGGAGGGTGGCAGTAGTGGAGGGTGGCAGTAGTGGAGGTTACCAGTAGTGGAGGGTGGCAGTAGTGGAGGGTGGCAGTAGTGGAGGATGGCAGTAGTGGAGGGTGGCGGTAGTGTAGGGTGGCAGTAGTGGAGGGTGGCAGTAGTGTAGGGTGGCAGTAGTGGAGGGTGGCAGTAGTGGAGGGTGGCAGTAGTGGAGGGTGGCAGTAGTGTAGAGTGGCAGTAGTGGAGGGTGGCAGTAGTGGAGGGTGGCAGTAGTGGAGGGTGACAGCAGTGGAGGGTGACAGGAGGGGGACAGTAGTGGAGGGTGGCAGTAGTCTAGGGTGGCAGTAGTGGAGGGTGGCGGTAGTGTAGGGTGGCAGTAGTGGAGGGTGGCAGTAGTGGAGGGTGGCAGTAGTGTAGGGTGGCAGTAGTGTAGAGTGGTAGTAGTGGAGGGTGGCAGTAGTGTAGGGTGGTAGTAGTGGAGGGTGGCGGTATTGTAGAGTGGCAGTAGTGGAGGGTGGCAGTAGTGGAGGGTGGCAGTAGTGGAGGGTGACAGCAGTGGAGGGTGACAGGAGAGGGACAGTAGTGGAGGGTGACAGTAGTGGAGGGTGGCAGTAGTGGAGGGTGGCATTAGTGTAGAGTGGCAGTAGTGGAGGGTGGCAGTAGTGGAGGGTGGCAGTAGTGGAGGGTGACAGCAGTGGAGGGTGACAGGAGGGGGACAGTAGTGGAGGGTGAAAGTAGTGGAGCGTGGCAGTAGTGGAGGGTGGCGGTAGTGAAGGGTGGCGGTAGTGGAGGGTGGCGGTAGTGGAGGGTGGCGGTAGTGGAGGGTGGGGGTAGTGTAGGGTGGTGGTAGTGGAGGGTGGCAGTAGTGGAGGGTGGCAGTAATGGAGGGTGGCAGTAGTGGAGGGTGGTGGTAGTGGAGGGTGGCAGTAGTGGAAGTTGGCAGTAATGGAGAGTAGCAGTAGTGGAGGGTGGCATTAGTGTAGAGTGGCAGTAGTGTAGAGTGGCAGTAGTGGAGGGTGGCAGTAGTGGAGGGTGGCAGTAGTGGAGGGTGGCAGTAGTGGAGGGTGGCAGTAGTGGAGGGTGGCAGTAGTGGAGGGTGGCAGTAGTGTAGAGTGGCAGTAGTGTAGAGTAGAAGTAGTGGAGGGTGGCAGTAGTGGAGGGTGGCAGTAGTGGAGGGTGGCAGTAGTGGAGGGTGGCAGTAGTGTAGAGTGGCAGTAGTGTAGAGTGGCAGTAGTGGAGGGTGGCAGTAGTGGATGGTGGCAGTAATGGAGGGTGGCAGTAGTGGAGGGTGGCAGTAGTGTAGGGTGGCAGTAGTGGAGGGTGGCAGTAGTGTAGGGTGGCAGTAGTGGAGGGAGGAAGTAGTGGAGGGTGGCAGTAGTGGAGGGTGGCAGTAGTAGAGGGTGGCAGTAGTGTAGGGTGGCCGTAGTGTAGAGTGGCAGTAGTGGAGGGTGGCAGTAGTGGAGGGTGGCAGTAGTGGAGGGTGGCAGTAGTGGAGGGTGGCAGTAGTGGAGGGTGGCAGTAGTGGAGGGTGGCAGTAGTGGAGGGTGGCGGTAGTGTAGGGTGGCAGTAGTGGAGGGTGGCAGTAGTGGAGGGTGGTGGTAGTGGAGGGTGGCAGTAGTGGAGGGTGGCAGTAGTGTAGAGTAGCAGTAGTGGAGGGTGGCAGTAGTGGAGGGTGGCCGTAGTGTAGAGTGGCAGTAGTGGAGGGTGGCAGTAGTGGAGGGTGGCAGTAATGTAGGGTGGTGGTAGTGGAGGGTGGCAGTAGTGGAGGGTGGCAGTAGTGGAGGGTGGCAGTAGTGGAGGGTGGCAGTAGTGTAGGGTGGCAGTAGTGGAGGGTGGCAGTAGTGGAGGGTGGCAGTAGTGTAGAGTGGCAGTAGTGGAGGGTGGTAGTAGTGGAGGGTGGCAGTAGTGTAGGGTGGCAGTAGTGTAGAGTGGCAGTAGTGGAGGGTGGCAGTAGTGTAGGGTGGCAGTAGTGGAGGGTGGCAGTAGTGGAGGGTGGCAGTAGTGGGGGATAGCAGTAGTGGAGGGTGGCGTTAGTGTAGGGTGGCAGTAGTGGAGGGTGGCAGTAGTGTAGGGTGGCGGTAGCAGAGGTTGGCAGTAGTGTAGGGTGGCAGTAGTGGAGGGTGTCAGTAGTGGAGGGTGGCAGTTGTGGAGGGTGGCAGTAGTGGAGGGTGGTGGTAGTGGAGGGTGTCAGTAGTGGAGGGTGGCGGTAGCAGAGGTTGGCAGTAGTGTAGGGTGGCAGTAGTGGAGGGTGGCAGTAGTGGAGGGTGGCAATAATAGAGGGTGGCAGTAGTGGAGGGTGGCAGTAGTGGAGGGTGAAAGTAGTGGAGGGTGGCATTAGTGGACGGTGGCAGTAGTGGAGGGTGGCAGTAGTGGAGGGTGGCAGTAGTGTAGGGTGGCAGTAGTGGAGGGTGGCAGTAGTGGAGGGTGGCAGTAGTGGAGGGTGGCAGTAGTGGAGGGTGGCAGTAGTGGAGGGTGGCAGTAGTGGAGGGTGGCAGTAGTGGAGGGTGGCAGTAGTGGAGGGTACCAGTAGTGGAGGGTGGCAGTAGTGGAGGGTGGCAGTAGTGGAGGATAGCAGTAGTGGAGGGTGGCGGTAGTGTAGGGTGGCAGTAGTGGAGGGTGGCAGTAGTGTAGGGTGGCAGTAGTGGAGGGTGGCAGTAGTGGAGGGTGGCAGTAGTGGAGGGTGGCAGTAGTGTAGAGTGGCAGTAGTGGAGGGTGGCAGTAGTAGAGGGTTGCAGTAGTGGAGGGTGACAGCAGTGGAGGGTGACAGGAGGGGGACAGTAGTGGAGGGTGGCAGTAGTGGAGGGTGGCAGTAGTGGAGGGTGACAGCAGTGGAGGGTGACAGGAGGGGGACAGTAGTGGAGGGTGGCAGTAGTGGAGGGTGGCAGTAGTGGAGGGTGGCAGTAGTGTAGAGTGGCAGTAGTGGAGGGTGGCAGTAGTGGAGGGTGGCAGAAGTGGAGGGTGGTGGTAGTGGAGGGTAACAGTTGTGGAGGGCAGGAGTAGTGGAGGGTGGCAGTAGTGGAGGGTGGCAGTAGTGTAGAGTGGCAGTAGTGGAGGGTGGCAGTAGTGTAGAGTGGCAGTAGTGGAGGGTGGTAGTAGTGGAGGGTGGCAGTAGTGGAGGGTGGCAGTAGTGTAGGGTGGCAGTTGTGGAGGGTGGCAGTAGTGGAGGGTTTCAGAAGTGGAGGGTGGTGGTAGTGGAGGGAAGGAGTAGTGGAGGGTGGCATTAGTGGAGGGTGGCAGTAGTGGAGGGTGGCAGAAGTGGAGGGTGGTGGTAGTGGAGGGTAACAGTAGTGGAGGGCAGGAGTAGTGGAGGGTGGCAGTAGTGGAGGGTGGCAGTAGTGGAGGGTGAAAGTAGTGGAGGGTGGCATTAGTGGAGGGTGGCAGTAGTGGAGGGTGGCAGTAGTGGAGGGTGGCAGTAGTGTAGGGTGGCAGTAGTGGAGGGTGGCAGTAGTGGAGGGTGGCAGTAGTGGAGGGTGGCAGTAGTGGAGGTTACCAGTAGTGGAGGGTGGCAGTAGTGGAGGGTGGCAGTAGTGGAGGATGGCAGTAGTGGAGGGTGGCGGTAGTGTAGGGTGGCAGTAGTGGAGGGTGGCAGTAGTGTAGGGTGGCAGTAGTGGAGGGTGGCAGTAGTGGAGGGTGGCAGTAGTGGAGGGTGGCAGTAGTGTAGAGTGGCAGTAGTGGAGGGTGGCAGTAGTGGAGGGTGGCAGTAGTGGAGGGTGACAGCAGTGGAGGGTGACAGGAGGGGGACAGTAGTGGAGGGTGGCAGTAGTCTAGGGTGGCAGTAGTGGAGGGTGGCGGTAGTGTAGGGTGGCAGTAGTGGAGGGTGGCAGTAGTGGAGGGTGGCAGTAGTGTAGGGTGGCAGTAGTGTAGAGTGGTAGTAGTGGAGGGTGGCAGTAGTGTAGGGTGGTAGTAGTGGAGGGTGGCGGTATTGTAGAGTGGCAGTAGTGGAGGGTGGCAGTAGTGGAGGGTGGCAGTAGTGGAGGGTGACAGCAGTGGAGGGTGACAGGAGAGGGACAGTAGTGGAGGGTGACAGTAGTGGAGGGTGGCAGTAGTGGAGGGTGGCATTAGTGTAGAGTGGCAGTAGTGGAGGGTGGCAGTAGTGGAGGGTGGCAGTAGTGGAGGGTGACAGCAGTGGAGGGTGACAGGAGGGGGACAGTAGTGGAGGGTGACAGTAGTGGAGCGTGGCAGTAGTGGAGGGTGGCGGTAGTGAAGGGTGGCGGTAGTGGAGGGTGGCGGTAGTGGAGGGTGGCGGTAGTGGAGGGTGGGGGTAGTGTAGGGTGGTGGTAGTGGAGGGTGGCAGTAGTGGAGGGTGGCAGTAATGGAGGGTGGCAGTAGTGGAGGGTGGTGGTAGTGGAGGGTGGCAGTAGTGGAAGTTGGCAGTAATGGAGAGTAGCAGTAGTGGAGGGTGGCATTAGTGTAGAGTGGCAGTAGTGTAGAGTGGCAGTAGTGGAGGGTGGCAGTAGTGGAGGGTGGCAGTAGTGGAGGGTGGCAGTAGTGGAGGGTGGCAGTAGTGGAGGGTGGCAGTAGTGGAGGGTGGCAGTAGTGTAGAGTGGCAGTAGTGTAGAGTAGAAGTAGTGGAGGGTGGCAGTAGTGGAGGGTGGCAGTAGTGGAGGGTGGCAGTAGTGGAGGGTGGCAGTAGTGTAGAGTGGCAGTAGTGTAGAGTGGCAGTAGTGGAGGGTGGCAGTAGTGGATGGTGGCAGTAATGGAGGGTGGCAGTAGTGGAGGGTGGCAGTAGTGTAGGGTGGCAGTAGTGGAGGGTGGCAGTAGTGTAGGGTGGCAGTAGTGGAGGGAGGAAGTAGTGGAGGGTGGCAGTAGTGGAGGGTGGCAGTAGTAGAGGGTGGCAGTAGTGTAGGGTGGCCGTAGTGTAGAGTGGCAGTAGTGGAGGGTGGCAGTAGTGGAGGGTGGCAGTAGTGGAGGGTGGCAGTAGTGGAGGGTGGCAGTAGTGGAGGGTGGCAGTAGTGGAGGGTGGCAGTAGTGGAGGGTGGCGGTAGTGTAGGGTGGCAGTAGTGGAGGGTGGCAGTAGTGGAGGGTGGTGGTAGTGGAGGGTGGCAGTAGTGGAGGGTGGCAGTAGTGTAGAGTAGCAGTAGTGGAGGGTGGCAGTAGTGGAGGGTGGCCGTAGTGTAGAGTGGCAGTAGTGGAGGGTGGCAGTAGTGGAGGGTGGCAGTAATGTAGGGTGGTGGTAGTGGAGGGTGGCAGTAGTGGAGGGTGGCAGTAGTGGAGGGTGGCAGTAGTGGAGGGTGGCAGTAGTGTAGGGTGGCAGTAGTGGAGGGTGGCAGTAGTGGAGGGTGGCAGTAGTGTAGAGTGGCAGTAGTGGAGGGTGGTAGTAGTGGAGGGTGGCAGTAGTGTAGGGTGGCAGTAGTGTAGAGTGGCAGTAGTGGAGGGTGGCAGTAGTGTAGGGTGGCAGTAGTGGAGGGTGGCAGTAGTGGAGGGTGGCAGTAGTGGGGGATAGCAGTAGTGGAGGGTGGCGTTAGTGTAGGGTGGCAGTAGTGGAGGGTGGCAGTAGTGTAGGGTGGCGGTAGCAGAGGTTGGCAGTAGTGTAGGGTGGCAGTAGTGGAGGGTGTCAGTAGTGGAGGGTGGCAGTTGTGGAGGGTGGCAGTAGTGGAGGGTGGTGGTAGTGGAGGGTGTCAGTAGTGGAGGGTGGCGGTAGCAGAGGTTGGCAGTAGTGTAGGGTGGCAGTAGTGGAGGGTGGCAGTAGTGGAGGGTGGCAATAATAGAGGGTGGCAGTAGTGGAGGGTGGCAGTAGTGGAGGGTGAAAGTAGTGGAGGGTGGCATTAGTGGACGGTGGCAGTAGTGGAGGGTGGCAGTAGTGGAGGGTGGCAGTAGTGTAGGGTGGCAGTAGTGGAGGGTGGCAGTAGTGGAGGGTGGCAGTAGTGGAGGGTGGCAGTAGTGGAGGGTGGCAGTAGTGGAGGGTGGCAGTAGTGGAGGGTGGCAGTAGTGGAGGGTGGCAGTAGTGGAGGGTACCAGTAGTGGAGGGTGGCAGTAGTGGAGGGTGGCAGTAGTGGAGGATAGCAGTAGTGGAGGGTGGCGGTAGTGTAGGGTGGCAGTAGTGGAGGGTGGCAGTAGTGTAGGGTGGCAGTAGTGGAGGGTGGCAGTAGTGGAGGGTGGCAGTAGTGGAGGGTGGCAGTAGTGTAGAGTGGCAGTAGTGGAGGGTGGCAGTAGTAGAGGGTTGCAGTAGTGGAGGGTGACAGCAGTGGAGGGTGACAGGAGGGGGACAGTAGTGGAGGGTGGCAGTAGTGGAGGGTGGCAGTAGTGGAGGGTGACAGCAGTGGAGGGTGACAGGAGGGGGACAGTAGTGGAGGGTGGCAGTAGTGGAGGGTGGCAGTAGTGGAGGGTGGCAGTAGTGTAGAGTGGCAGTAGTGGAGGGTGGCAGTAGTGGAGGGTGGCAGAAGTGGAGGGTGGTGGTAGTGGAGGGTAACAGTTGTGGAGGGCAGGAGTAGTGGAGGGTGGCAGTAGTGGAGGGTGGCAGTAGTGTAGAGTGGCAGTAGTGGAGGGTGGCAGTAGTGTAGAGTGGCAGTAGTGGAGGGTGGTAGTAGTGGAGGGTGGCAGTAGTGGAGGGTGGCAGTAGTGTAGGGTGGCAGTTGTGGAGGGTGGCAGTAGTGGAGGGTTTCAGAAGTGGAGGGTGGTGGTAGTGGAGGGAAGGAGTAGTGGAGGGTGGCATTAGTGGAGGGTGGCAGTAGTGGAGGGTGGCAGAAGTGGAGGGTGGTGGTAGTGGAGGGTAACAGTAGTGGAGGGCAGGAGTAGTGGAGGGTGGCAGTAGTGGAGGGTGGCAGTAGTGTAGAGTAGCAGTAGTGGAGGGTGGCAGTAGTGGAGGGTGGCCGTAGTGTAGAGTGGCAGTAGTGGAGGGTGGCAGTAGTGGAGGGTGGCAGTAGTGTAGAGTGGCAGTAGTGGAGGGTGGCAGTAGTGGAGGGTGGCAGTAGTGGAGGGTGACAGCAGTGGAGGGTGACAGGAGGGGGACAGTAGTGGAGGGTGGCAGTAGTGTAGGGTGGCAGTAGTGGAGGGTGGCGGTAGTGTAGGGTGGCAGTAGTGGAGGGTGGCAGTAGTGTAGAGTGGTAGTAGTGGAGGGTGGCAGTAGTGTAGGGTGGTAGTAGTGGAGGGTGGCGGTATTGTAGAGTGGCAGTAGTGGAGGGTGGCAGTAGTGGAGGGTGACAGCAGTGGAGGGTGACAGGAGAGGGACAGTAGTGGAGGGTGACAGTAGTGGAGGGTGGCAGTAGTGGAGGGTGGCAGTATTGTAGAGTGGCAGTAGTGGAGGGTGGCAGTAGTGGGGGTGGCAGTAGTGGAGGGTGACAGCAGTGGAGGGTGACAGGAGGGGGACAGTAGTGGAGGGTGACAGTAGTGGAGCGTGGCAGTAGTGGAGGGTGGCGGTAGTGAAGGGTGGCGGTAGTGGAGGGTGGCGGTAGTGGAGGGTGGCGGTAGTGGAGGGTGGGGGTAGTGTAGGGTGGTGGTAGTGGAGGGTGGCAGTAGTGGAGGGTGGCAGTAATGGAGGGTGGCAGTAGTGGAGGGTGGTGGTAGTGGAGGGTGGCAGTAGTGGAAGTTGGCAGTAATGGAGAGTAGCAGTAGTGGAGGGTGGCATTAGTGTAGAGTGGCAGTAGTGTAGAGTGGCAGTAGTGTAGAGTGGCAGTAGTGTAGAGTAGAAGTAGTGGAGGGTGGCAGTAGTGTAGAGTAGAAGTAGTGGAGGGTGGCAGTAGTGGAGGGTGGCAGTAGTGGAGGGTGGCAGTAGTGGAGGGTGGCAGTAGTGTAGAGTGGCAGTAGTGTAGAGTGGCAGTAGTGGAGGGTGGCAGTAGTGGATGGTGGCAGTAGTGGAGGGTGGCAGTAGTGGAGGGTGGCAGTAGTAGAGGGTGGCAGTAGTGTAGGGTGGCCGTAGTGGAGGGTGGCAGTAGTGGAGGGTGGCAGTAGTGTTGGGTGGCAGTAGTGGAGGGTGGCAGTAGTGGATGGTGGCAGTAGTGGAGGGTGGCAGTAGTGGAGGGTGGCAGTAGTAGAGGGTGGCAGTAGTGAAGGGTGGCAGTAGTGGAGGGTGGCAGTAGTGGAGGGTGGCAGTAGTGTAGGGTGGCAGTAGTGGAGGGTGGCAGTAGTGTAGGGTGGCAGTAGTGGAGGGTGGCAGTAGTGGAGGGTGGCAGTAGTGGAGGGTGGCAGTAGTAGAGGGTGGCAGTAGTGTAGGGTGGCCGTAGTGTAGAGTGGCAGTAGTAGAGGGTGGCAGTAGTGGAGGGTGGCAGTAGTGGAGGGTGGCAGTAGTGGAGGGTGGCAGTAGTGGAGGGTGGCAGTAGTGGAGGGTGGCAGTAGTGGAGGGTGGCAGTAGTGGAGGGTGGCGGTAGTGTAGGGTGGCAGTAGTGGAGGGTGGCAGTAGTGGAGGGTGGTGGTAGTGGAGGGTGGCAGTAGTGGAGGGTGGCAGTAGTGTAGAGTAGCAGTAGTGGAGGGTGGCAGTAGTGGAGGGTGGCCGTAGTGTAGAGTGGCAGTAGTGGAGGGTGGCAGTAGTGGAGGGTGGCAGTAGTGTAGGGTGGTGGTAGTGGAGGGTGGCAGTAGTGGAGGGTGGCAGTAGTGGAGGGTGGCAGTAGTGGAGGGTGGCAGTAGTGTAGGGTGGCAGTAGTGTAGAGTGGCAGTAGTGGAGGGTGGCAGTAGTGTAGGGTGGCAGTAGTGTAGGGTGGCAGTAGTGGAGGGTGGCAGTAGTGGAGAGTGGCAGTAGTGTAGAGTGGCAGTAGTGGAGGGTGGCAGTAGTGGAGGGTGGCAGAAGTGGAGGGTGGTGGTAGTGGAGGGTAACAGTAGTGGAGGGCAGGAGTAGTGGAGGGTGGCAGTAGTGGAGGGTGGCAGTAGTGTAGAGTGGCAGTAGTGGAGGGTGGCAGTAGTGTAGAGTGGCAGTAGTGGAGGGTGGTAGTTGTAGAGGGTGGCAGTAGTGGAGGGTGGCAGTAGTGTAGGGTGGCAGTTATGGAGGGTGGCAGTAGTGGAGGGTGGCAGAAGTGGAGGGTGGTGGTAGTGGAGGGAAGGAGTAGTGGAGGGTGGCATTAGGGAAGGGTGGCAGTAGTGGAGGGTGGCAGAAGTGGAGGGTGGTGGTAGTGGAGGGTAACAGTAGTGGAGGGCAGGAGTAGTGGAGGGTGGCAGTAGTGGAGGGTGGCAGTAGTGGAGGGTGAAAGTAGTGGAGGGTGGCATTAGTGGAGGGTGGCAGTAGTGGAGGGTGGCAGTAGTGGAGGGTGGCAGTAGTGTAGGGTGGCAGTAGTGGAGGGTGGCAGTAGTGGAGGGTGGCAGTAGTGGAGGGTGGCAGTAGTGGAGGTTACCAGTAGTGGAGAGTGGCAGTAGTGGAGGGTGGCAGTAGTGGAGGATGGCAGTAGTGGAGGGTGGCGGTAGTGTAGGGTGGCAGTAGTGGAGGGTGGCAGTAGTGTAGGGTGGCAGTAGTGGAGGGTGGCAGTAGTGGAGGGTGGCAGTAGTGGAGGGTGGCAGTAGTGTAGAGTGGCAGATGTGGAGGGTGGCAGTAGTGGAGGGTGGCAGTAGTGGAGGGTGACAGCAGTGGAGGGTGACAGGAGGGGGACAGTAGTGGAGGGTGGCAGTAGTATAGGGTGGCAGTAGTGGAGGGTGGCGGTAGTGTAGGGTGGCAGTAGTGGAGGGTGGCAGTAGTGGAGGGTGGCAGTAGTGTAGGGTGGCAGTAGTGTAGAGTGGTAGTAGTGGAGGGTGGCAGTAGTGTAGGGTGGTAGTAGTGGAGGGTGGCGGTATTGTAGAGTGGCAGTAGTGGAGGGTGGCAGTAGTGGAGGGTGGCAGTAGTGGAGGGTGACAGCAGTGGAGGGTGACAGTAGAGGGACAGTAGTGGAGGGTGACAGTAGTGGAGGGTGGCAGTAGTGGAGGGTGGCATTAGTGTAGAGTGGCAGTAGTGGAGGGTGGCAGTAGTGGAGGGTGGCAGTAGTGGAGGGTGACAGCAGTGGAGGGTGACAGGAGGGGGACAGTAGTGGAGGGTGACAGTAGTGGAGCGTGGCAGTAGTGGAGGGTGGCGGTAGTGAAGGGTGGCGGTAGTGGAGGGTGGCGGTAGTGGAGGGTGGCGGTAGTGGAGGGTGGGGGTAGTGTAGGGTGGTGGTAGTGGAGGGTGGCAGTAGTGGAGGGTGGCAGTAATGGAGGGTGGCAGTAGTGGAGGGTGGTGGTAGTGGAGGGTGGCAGTAGTGGAGGG
Organism: Procambarus clarkii; assembly: GCF_040958095.1. Taxonomy (NCBI): domain Eukaryota; kingdom Metazoa; phylum Arthropoda; class Malacostraca; order Decapoda; family Cambaridae; genus Procambarus; species Procambarus clarkii. Next base: position 52,758 of record NW_027190052.1, read on the forward strand.
TGGCAGTAGTGGAGGGTGGCAGTAGTAGAGGGTGGCAGTAGTGTAGGGTGGCCGTAGTGTAGAGTGGCAGTAGTAGAGGGTGGCAGTAGTGGAGGGTGGCAGTAGTGGAGGGTGGCAGTAGTGGAGGGTGGCAGTAGTGGAGGGTGGCAGTAGTGGAGGGTGGCAGTAGTGGAGGGTGGCAGTAGTGGAGGGTGGCGGTAGTGTAGGGTGGCAGTAGTGGAGGGTGGCAGTAGTGGAGGGTGGTGGTAGTGGAGGGTGGCAGTAGTGGAGGGTGGCAGTAGTGTAGAGTAGCAGTAGTGGATGGTGGCAGTAGTGGAGGGTGGCCGTAGTGTAGAGTGGCAGTAGTGGAGGGTGGCAGTAGTGGAGGGTGGCAGTAGTGTAGGGTGGTGGTAGTGGAGGGTGGCAGTAGTGGAGGGTGGCAGTAGTGGAGGGTGGCAGTAGTGGAGGGTGGCAGTAGTGTAGGGTGGCAGTAGTGTAGAGTGGCAGTAGTGGAGGGTGGCAGTAGTGTAGGGTGGCAGTAGTGTAGGGTGGCAGTAGTGGAGGGTGGCAGTAGTGGAGAGTGGCAGTAGTGTAGAGTGGCAGTAGTGGAGGGTGGCAGTAGTGGAGGGTGGCAGAAGTGGAGGGTGGTGGTAGTGGAGGGTAACAGTAGTGGAGGGCAGGAGTAGTGGAGGGTGGCAGTAGTGGAGGGTGGCAGTAGTGTAGAGTGGCAGTAGTGGAGGGTGGCAGTAGTGTAGAGTGGCAGTAGTGGAGGGTGGTAGTAGTAGAGGGTGGCAGTAGTGGAGGGTGGCAGTAGTGTAGGGTGGCAGTTATGGAGGGTGGCAGTAGTGGAGGGTGGCAGAAGTGGAGGGTGGTGGTAGTGGAGGGAAGGAGTAGTGGAGGGTGGCATTAGGGAAGGGTGGCAGTAGTGGAGGGTGGCAGAAGTGGAGGGTGGTGGTAGTGGAGGGTAACAGTAGTGGAGGGCAGGAGTAGTGGAGGGTGGCAGTAGTGGAGGGTGGCAGTAGTGGAGGGTGAAAGTAGTGGAGGGTGGCATTAGTGGAGGGTGGCAGTAGTGGAGGGTGGCAGTAGTGGAGGGTGGCAGTAGTGTAGGGTGGCAGTAGTGGAGGGTGGCAGTAGTGGAGGGTGGCAGTAGTGGAGGGTGGCAGTAGTGGAGGTTACCAGTAGTGGAGAGTGGCAGTAGTGGAGGGTGGCAGTAGTGGAGGATGGCAGTAGTGGAGGGTGGCGGTAGTGTAGGGTGGCAGTAGTGGAGGGTGGCAGTAGTGTAGGGTGGCAGTAGTGGAGGGTGGCAGTAGTGGAGGGTGGCAGTAGTGGAGGGTGGCAGTAGTGTAGAGTGGCAGATGTGGAGGGTGGCAGTAGTGGAGGGTGGCAGTAGTGGAGGGTGACAGCAGTGGAGGGTGACAGGAGGGGGACAGTAGTGGAGGGTGGCAGTAGTATAGGGTGGCAGTAGTGGAGGGTGGCGGTAGTGTAGGGTGGCAGTAGTGGAGGGTGGCAGTAGTGGAGGGTGGCAGTAGTGTAGGGTGGCAGTAGTGTAGAGTGGTAGTAGTGGAGGGTGGCAGTAGTGTAGGGTGGTAGTAGTGGAGGGTGGCGGTATTGTAGAGTGGCAGTAGTGGAGGGTGGCAGTAGTGGAGGGTGGCAGTAGTGGAGGGTGACAGCAGTGGAGGGTGACAGTAGAGGGACAGTAGTGGAGGGTGACAGTAGTGGAGGGTGGCAGTAGTGGAGGGTGGCATTAGTGTAGAGTGGCAGTAGTGGAGGGTGGCAGTAGTGGAGGGTGGCAGTAGTGGAGGGTGACAGCAGTGGAGGGTAACAGGAGGGGGACAGTAGTGGAGGGTGACAGTAGTGGAGCGTGGCAGTAGTGGAGGGTGGCGGTAGTGAAGGGTGGCGGTAGTGGAGGGTGGCGGTAGTGGAGGGTGGCGGTAGTGGAGGGTGGGGGTAGTGTAGGGTGGTGGTAGTGGAGGGTGGCAGTAGTGGAGGGTGGCAGTAATGGAGGGTGGCAGTAGTGGAGGGTGGTGGTAGTGGAGGGTGGCAGTAGTGGAAGTTGGCAGTAGTGGAGGTTGGCAGTAGTGTAGAGTGGCAGTAGTGTAGAGTGGCAGTAGTGGAGGGTGGCAGTAGTGGAGGGTGGCAGTAGTGGAGGGTGGCAGTAGTGGAGGGTGGCAGTAGTGGAGGGTGGCAGTAGTGGAGGGTGGCAGTAGTGGAGGGTGGCAGTAGTGGAGGGTGGCAGTAGTGTAGAGTGGCAGTAGTGTAGAGTAGAAGTAGTGGAGGGTGGCAGTAGTGGAGGGTGGCAGTAGTGGAGGGTGGCAGTAGTGGAGGGTGGCAGTAGTGTAGAGTGGCAGTAGTGTAGAGTGGCAGTAGTGGAGGGTGGCAGTAGTGGATGGTGGCAGTAATGGAGGGTGGCAGTAGTGGAGGGTGGCAGTAGTGTAGGGTGGCAGTAGTGGAGGGTGGCAGTAGTGTAGGGTGGCAGTAGTGGAGGGTGGCAGTAGTGGAGGGTGGCAGTAGTGGAGGGTGGCAGTAGTAGAGGGTGGCAGTAGTGTAGGGTGGCCGTAGTGTAGAGTGGCAGTAGTGGAGGGTGGCAGTAGTGGAAAGTGGCAGTAGTGGAGGGTGGCAGTAGTGGAGGGTGGCAGTAGTGGAGGGTGGCAGTAGTGGAGGGTGGCAGTAGTGGAGGGTGGCGGTAGTGTAGGGTGGCAGTAGTGGAGGTTGGCAGTAGTGGAGGGTGGTGGTAGTGGAGGGTGGCAGTAGTGGAGGGTGGCAGTAGTGTAGAGTAGCAGTAGTGGAGGGTGGCAGTAGTGGAGGGTGGCCGTAGTGTAGAGTGGCAGTAGTGGAGGGTGGCAGTAGTGGAGGGTGGCAGTAATGTAGGGTGGTGGTTGTGGAGGGTGGCAGTAGTGGAGGGTGGCAGTAGTGGAGGGTGGCAGTAGTGGAGGGTGGCAGTAGTGTAGGGTGGCAGTAGTGGAGGGTGGCAGTAGTGGAGGGTGGCAGTAGTGTAGAGTGGCAGTAGTGGAGGGTGGTAGTAGTGGAGGGTGGCAGTAGTGTAGGGTGGCAGTAGTGTAGAGTGGCAGTAGTGGAGGGTGGCAGTAGTGTAGGGTGGCAGTAGTGGAGGGTGGCAGTAGTGGAGGGTGGCAGTAGTGGGGGATAGCAGTAGTGGAGGGTGGCGTTAGTTTAGGGTGGCAGTAGTGGAGGGTGGCAGTAGTGTAGGGTGGCGGTAGCAGAGGTTGGCAGTAGTGTAGGGTGGCAGTAGTGGAGGGTGTCAGTAGTGGAGGGTGGCAGTTGTGGAGGGTGGCAGTAGTGGAGGGTGGTGGTAGTGGAGGGTGTCAGTAGTGGAGGGTGGCGGTAGCAGAGGTTGGCAGTAGTGTAGGGTGGCAGTAGTGGAGGGTGGCAGTAGTGGAGGGTGGCAATAATAGAGGGTGGCAGTAGTGGAGGGTGGCAGTAGTGGAGGGTGAAAGTAGAGGAGGGTGGCATTAGTGGACGGTGGCAGTAGTGGAGGGTGGCAGTAGTGGAGGGTGGCAGTAGTGTAGGGTGGCAGTAGTGGAGGGTGGCAGTAGTGGAGGGTGGCAGTAGTGGAGGGTGGCAGTAGTGGAGGGTGGCAGTAGTGGAGGGTGGCAGTAGTGGAGGGTGGCAGTAGTGGAGGGTGGCAGTAGTGGAGGGTACCAGTAGTGGAGGGTGGCAGTAGTGGAGGGTGGCAGTAGTGGAGGATAGCAGTAGTGGAGGGTGGCGGTAGTGTAGGGTGGCAGTAGTGGAGGGTGGCAGTAGTGTAGGGTGGCAGTAGTGGAGGGTGGCAGTAGTGGAGGGTGGCAGTAGTGGAGGGTGGCAGTAGTGTAGAGTGGCAGTAGTGGAGGGTGGCAGTAGTAGAGGGTTGCAGTAGTGGAGGGTGACAGCAGTGGAGGGTGACAGGAGGGGGACAGTAGTGGAGGGTGGCAGTAGTGTAGGGTGGCAGTAGTGGAGGGTGGCGGTAGTGTAGGGTGGCAGTAGTGTAGGGTGGCAGTAGTGTAGAGTGGTAGTAGTGGAGGGTGGCAGTAGTGTAGGGTGGTAGTAGTGGAGGGTGGCGGTATTGTAGAGTGGCAGTAGTGGAGGGTGGCAGTAGTGGAGGGTGGCAGTAGTTGAGGGTGACAGCAGTGGAGGGTGACAGGAGGGGGACAGTAGTGGAGGGTGGCAGTAGTGTAGGGTGGCAGTAGTGGAGGGTGGCGGTAGTGTAGGGTGGCAGTAGTGGAGGGTGGCAGTAGTGGAGGGTGGCAGTAGTGTAGGGTGGCAGTAGTGTAGAGTGGTAGTAGTGGAGGGTGGCAGTAGTGTAGGGTGGTAGTAGTGGAGGGTGGCGGTATTGTAGAGTGGCAGTAGTGGAGGGTGGCAGTAGTGGAGGGTGGCAGTAGTGGAGGGTGACAGCAGTGGAGGGTGACAGGAGGGGGACAGTAGTGGAGGGTGACAGTAGTGGAGGGTGGCAGTAGTGGAGGGTGGCGGTAGTGAAGGGTGGCGGTAGTGGAGGGTGGCGGTAGTGGAGGGTGGCGGTAGTGGAGGGTGGGGGTACTGTAGGGTGGTAGTAGTGGAGGGAGGCAGTAGTGGAGGGTGGCAGTAATGGAGGGTGGCAGTAGTGGAGGGTGGTGGTAGTGGAGGGTGGCAGTAGTGGAAGTTGGCAGTAATGGAGAGTGGCAGTAGTGGAGGGTGGCATTAGTGTAGAGTGGCAGTAGTGTAGAGTGGCAGTAGTGGAGGGTGGCAGTAGTGGAGGGTGGCAGTAGTGTAGAGTGGCAGTAGTGTAGAGTAGCAGTAGTGGAGGGTGGCAGTAGTGGAGGGTGGCAGTAGTGGAGGGTGGCAGTAGTGGAGGGTGGCAGTAGTGTAGAGTGGCAGTAGTGTAGAGTGGCAGTAGTGGAGGGTGGCAGTAGTGGAGGGTGGCAGTAATGGAGGGTGGCAGTAGTGGAGGGTGGCAGTAGTGTAGGGTGGCAGTAGTGGAGGGTGGCAGTAGTGTAGGGTAGCAGTAGTGGAGGGTGGCAGTAGTGGAGGGTGGCAGTAGTGGAGGGTGGCAGTAATGGAGGGTGGCAGTAGTGTAGGGTGGCCGTAGTGTAGAGTGGCAGTAGTGGAGGGTGGCAGTAGTGGAGGGTGGCAGTAGTGGAGGGTGGCAGTAGTGGAGGGTGGCAGTAGTGGAGGGTGGCAGTAGTGGAGGGTGGCAGTAGTGGAGGGTGGCAGTAGTGGAGGGTGGCGGTAGTGTAGGGTGGCAGTAGTGGAGGGTGGCAGTAGTGGAGGGTGGTGGTAGTGGAGGGTGGCAGTAGTGGAGGGTGGCAGTAGTGTAGAGTAGCAGTAGTGGAGGGTGGCAGTAGTGGAGGGTGGCCGTAGTGTAGAGTGGCAGTAGTGGAGGGTGGCAGTAGTGGAGGGTGGCAGTAGTGTAGGGTGGCAGTAGTGTAGGGTGGCAGTAGTGGAGGGTGGCAGTAGTGGAGGGTGGCAGTAGTGTAGAGTGGCAAGTAGTGGAGGGTGGTAGTAGTGGAGGGTGGCAGTAGTGTAGGGTGGCAGTAGTGTAGAGTGGCAGTAGTGGAGGGTGGCAGTAGTGTAGGGTGGCAGTAGTGGAGGGTGGCAGTAGTGGAGGGTGGTGGTAGTGGAGGGTGGCAGCAGTGGAGGGTTGCAGTAGTGTAGAGTGGCAGTAGTGGAGGGTGGCAGTAGTGTAGAGTGGCAGTAGTGGAGGGTGGTAGTAGTGGAGGGTGGCAGTAGTGGAGGGTGGCAGTAGTGTAGGGTTGCAGTTGTGGAGGGTGGCAGTAGTGGAGGGTGGCAGAAGTGGAGGGTGGTGGTAGTGGAGGGAAGGAGTAGTGGAGGGTGGCATTAGTGGAGGGTGGCAGTAGTGGAGGGTGGCAGAAGTGGAGGGTGGTGGTAGTGGAGGGTAAACAGTAGTGGAGGGCAGGAGTAGTGGAGAGGTGGCAGTAGTGGAGGGTGGCAGTAG
>NW_027190053.1:0-7500 GCF_040958095.1 Procambarus clarkii
TTATCACAGTTTTTGTGTATAGATGTGTGTCTGTGTGAGTGTTCGGGTGAGTGTGTGTCCGGTTATACCTGTGAGTCCACGAGGCCATCTGTGTCCCCTCAGATGGTCTTCTTTATCACAGTTTGTGTCTATGGATGCAGGCGATGAGTCACAATAACGCGGCTAAAGTATGTTGACCAGACCACACACTAGAAGGTGAAGGAACGACGACGTTTCGGTAAGTCCTTGACCATTCTCAAGTCGACTGAGAATGTGTCTATGAATGTGTGTCTGGGTGAGTGTCCCTGTGAGTGTCCGGGTGAGTGTGTGTGTTCGGGTATACCTGTGGGTCCACGAGGCAATCTGTGTTCCCTCAGATGGTCTTCCTTATTACAGTTTGTGTCTATGGATGTGTGTCTGAGTGAGTGTCCCTGTGAGTGTCCTGGTGAGTGTGTGTGTGTGTGTGTGTGTGTGTGTGTGTGTGTGTATGTGTGTGTGTGTGTGTGTGTGTGAGTGTCCGGGTTTATGTGTAGTTTGGTTTCTGGAACCATTTGTGTCCCTCCCTTCAACTCTTTTCCCTTATTCCCACCGTGGGTTCGAATCCCAGGTGATTAGACCTGCCCTAGGTCAATGGATCCAAGGTATCCGTCCGTGGTCCCAACGGATTTCACCTCTTCCCTACTTTACTAGGAGTCAGGCTAATTCCAGCTATCCAGAGAACCTTTCGATACAGAGGCAGCTACAGGAGGGGACCACATAAATTAGTGCCCTGTAGTTACGTAACCGTTCCGACAGGCTCGATCGCAATCTATCCAGATGAGAACACGTTCTCATCCGACTAGACCACGCTGGAGTCGCTGTTTGTCTCAAATTTGGACCCTTTATTTATAGTTAGTATTTTTGGTGTATTAATTGATGTGTATTAATTTGTTAATGACTTAGGTAGAGTGATTTGGGGGGAGAGAGGGGGGGTTGGCGTGTGTAGTGTATTATACGAGATCGTGCTTGGGTTAGTATTCACCATCAACTATTACTAACTTGTAACTAACACAAATTTTTCCACACACTCCGGACCAAAGAGCCAGAGCTCAACCCCCGCAAGTACAACTAGGTGAGTACACACACACACACACACACACACACACACACACACGAGGAAGCAGCCCATAACAGCTGTTTAAATCCCTGGTACCTATTTACTGCTAGGTAACAGGAACAACAGGGTGAAAGAAACTGCCCAGTTTCGTTTCTGCCATCACCGGAGGATCGAACACGGACGCTAGGATTACGAGTTGAGAGCGCTGTCTACTCAGCTGTCAGGCCCCGTAGTGCGTGTACTCGTCAAAAACATAATTTGGGAGAGGTTAGGGGAAAGGAATGATGCTTCCTGGGTTGGGGAATTGGTGTGGGGTTAGTCACTCGGTGGCCTTGGACCTGTGGGGGAGGGGGCCGAGGGGGTTGCCAGTTATGAATTTAATGATTGAATTTGTTAAGATAGGGTATTTATGTAAAAGACGCTGTGAAGAGATAGTAACAAAAGTGTTCCTGACTGCTGTAAGGTAGTGAGTAACTGTCTTGTATGTTAGAAAAATGAATGCTTACTAGACAATTACTTTTTCTTTGAAAACATTTTTTTGGAAAATAAATACAAGTTATTTTGTAAACAAAATATGATTATTTTCCTTTAATAAACACACATGAGCACAAATGGTCCTCGGGAGTCAGAGAGATTGAGAATGAACAGCAAAATAGTAACAAAAAATGAGACGATGATGGGATACTATTTAATTCAAACATAAACCTGTTAAGTATGTAAATTACAGTACCACTAAACACGCGTACACGTACATATGTCAATCAATTTACATAAATAAACATTCACTAATATGTTCCTTTAACAATGGACAGATAGATAATTACCATACACGTGTCAGTCCAATTGCAGGTACACATAGACACACATAGCTGCACTTGTCTGTCGCTCCTGACAATAGTAAACATGTAACAAAAAATGTGACAATGATGGGACACTATGTCATTCAAACGTACACACGCTAACATTATAAATTACAGTAACACTAAACACGCGTACATGTATATATGTCATTCAATTTACATAAAAAAAACATTCACTAATATGTTCCTTTTACAATTAACACACAGATAATTACCGTACACATGTCAGTCCAATTGCAGGTACACATAAACACACATAGCTGCACTTGTCTGTCGCTCCTGACAATAGTATACATAGGTATACACACAAAACAGTCCTTTATCAACTAATGTGTGTGTGTGTGTGTATTTATTCCTTGTATTTATTATTTGTGTCTGCAAAATCGAGTTATTAGCTCTTGGACCCCGCCTTTCTAACAAATGTATTTTTCCTCTTTTATATCAACTACATTTATTTCTCACTAACACACACGCATACACACACACACACACACAGTGGAAACAGGAGGCCAGACACAGGATACAGAATAGGAGATGAAGAACTTAATGAAACGGACTGAGAGAAAGATCTAGGAGTTGATATCACACCAAACCTGTCTCCTGAAGCATACATAAAAAGAATAACGTCTGCGGCATATGCGAGACTGCCTAACATCAGAACAGCCTTCAGGAATCTGTGTAAGGAATCATTCAGAATCTTGTACACCACATATGTAAGACCAATCCTGGAGTATGCGGCCCCAGCATGGAGTCCGTATCTTGTCAAGCAGAAGATGAAGCAGGAAAAAGTCCAAAGGTATGCCACTAGACTAGTCCCAGAACTAAGAGGCATGAGTTACGAGGAAAGGCTGCGGGAAATGCACCTTACGGCACTGGAAGACAGAAGAGTAAGGGGAGACATGATCACAACCTACACAACCCTCAGAGGAATCGACCGGGTAAACAAGGATAAACTATTCAACACTGGTGGGACGCAAACAAGGGGACACAGGTGGAAACTGAGTACCCACATGAGCCACAGAGACGTTAGAAGTAACTTTTTCAGTGTCAGAGTAGTTAACGGATGGAATGCATTAAGCAGTGATGTGGTGGAGGCTGACTCCATACACAGTTTCAAATGTAGATATGATTGAGCCCAGTAGGCTCAGGAATCTGTACACCAGTTGATTGACAGTTGAGAGGTGGGACCAAAGAACCATAGCTCAACCCCCGCATGCACAAATAGGTGAGTACACACACACACACACGCGAACTAGTAGCCAACTGTCTAAATGGAGAGAGTTTATTGGTTGTAATTCTTAAGGTCCTCGTTCGAATCCCGGTTGACGCAAGAGGAAATCGGCAGATATTCTTTAACCTGATTCACCTGTTCACCTAGCACAAATGTATCCATCAATGTAGCCCTTTATTTATCTATTTATAATTGTCAATCCATCAATCTATCTTCCCATAAACCAACAATTTTTCATTATATACATCTATCTTACTATGTAATCCGTCCATCTACTCGACTGTTTATCCATCCATCTACTCATCTGTCTTTTCATCCATCAACTCATCTATGGATCCGTCTATCCGTCAATGTATATATTTATCAATCAACGTATCCATCCATATATCTATCTATTACTATTTATATCTATCTCTCTATCTATTTGTATCCGACGATCCTACTAACTCATTTTCCATTAATCTATCCATTTATCATTCTACTTAATCTATCAATCTATTTATTCATCTACTTCTCTTTCCATCTATCCATCTACTCATCTATCTAACCATTAATCTATCTACATACTCCCCACTCCGTCTCCTATCGTTTTCCCAAACTCCCTCCTCCCGTACCGGCTCCTTCTTTTTTCCACCCTCCCGTAACCCTGCTCATCCTCCCTCCTTCTGCCCTTCCCATACACCGCCCCTATTCCATCCCGCCCTTCCCATCGTCTTAACTCTCGGGGCAGTTCTTTACCTTCGTTCTCACTCCTTCCGCCGTTTCTCACTCTCGCCCTCCTTACTGTCTTCCTTCCCTCCCTCCCTCCCGCTGCTAGTCCTTCCCTTTTTACCCTTCCCGTAGTCCTCCTCCCAGCACCAGTCCTTCCCATCGTCCTCTTACCTCCCCCAGTACCTCCTTCACTCCCTCTTCATCCCTCTTTCACCTCACCTACACCTCTTCTCCTGTTCTCCCTCTTTATACCACCTCTAAATCTCCCGCCCCCCCACCGGCTTTGTACCTCTTCCCTCTTACAAAATTAGGATCAATAGGACAAAATTAAACTACTTTATGTGTTTAATTTAAGGAAATCATTTTTTCTGATTACGAAAAAGTCTTCAACCATCTCCAGTAATAATTCACAATTAACCTTAATTGAATCAACAGGGAGAGAGGGGGGGAGGGGTGAGAATAAATAATAATTATTCCAAAATACTTTAACTAATGTCTACACCTACCATCCTATGTCCGTTCCCTACCTCAGACCATTTCCCCTCTAATTTGGTAAAAATAAGCCTTAATAATATAATAATAAATATATTCAAAAAAATCTGTGGATAGCTACAGCCTCCAGCATATATATATATATATATATATATATATACTATTATATATATATATATATATATATATATATATATATATATATATATATATATATATATATATATATATATATAAGCCATAAGCAATCCAGTTGGGATCGCCCCATTGCCGACAAAGTAGCTCCAACATTACTGTAAGCTGCGACAACACCACATGATACTGCCCGACTTAGAGCTGTAGCAGCTCCCCATGCAGAGGACTTGCTATTAGCAACCCCCAATATCAGCTACTAGCACTCGTCGTCACCACAGGCCCTCTGAATGGCTGTGGCTCTCCGCCTCACTGCCCGAATCCACACCGAATACAGGGGTTTTGGTGGCGAGGCAGTGGCCGACAGGTACGGACGATATGGCCTTCTCTGCCAAAGGACAGGAGGATGGCATGCAAGACACTGCGATGTTAACGACATTATAAAGAGAAGCCTTATCACGGAAGGTTGTCCAGCAGAGAGAGAGTCCCGTTCCGTATTGCCCCGCAACTCTGATGAGCCTGTTGGTCGCCCAGATGGGATCACGGTGAACCCCTGGAAGAATGGTAGACAGTTATTGTGGGACTACACTTGCGTTTCAACTTTAGGCAACACCTATGTTAACTTCAGTGCTGCTCAGGCAGGAGGGCTGCCAATCACTGGGAAGCAGCCAAGTCACATAAAAACGGAGACCCTTGATCACTACTACAATTTTGTCCCCATTGCCTCAGAGACACTTGGTGCCTGGGGTTAAAAGTGCTGCAAGTTTTTTGAAGGAGCTGGGGTCGAAGCTAATTGAAACAACTAGAGACCCTACAGCCGTCAGTTTTCTCTTTCAGCGCCTTAGTGTGGAGATCCAGAGAGGAATGGCTCACAGCATCCATGCTTCCTGCCCGCAATCCAAGGAGCTGGATGAGTTTGGGGGTTGTAATATAAATATTATGATTAAAATTGTATTTATTTTTTCGTTTCGTTGCCTTATTTATCATTAATTTTTAAATTTTCGGTATAAAATTTATTTTTGTGTCTATGGATGTCTGTCTGTGTGTTTGTTTGAGTGTCCCTGTGAGTGTTTGGGGAGTGTTTGTCCGGTTATACCTGTGGGTCCACGAGGCCATCTGTGTCCCCTCAGATGGTCTCCCTTATCACAGTTTTTGTGTATAGATGTGTGTCTGTGTGAGTGTTCGGGTGAGTGTGTGTCCGGTTATACCTGTGAGTCCACGAGGCCATCTGTGTCCCCTCAGATGGTCTTCTTTATCACAGTTTGTGTCTATGGATGCAGGCGATGAGTCACAATAACGCGGCTAAAGTATGTTGACCAGACCACACACTAGAAGGTGAAGGAACGACGACGTTTCGGTAAGTCCTTGACCATTCTCAAGTCGACTGAGAATGTGTCTATGAATGTGTGTCTGGGTGAGTGTCCCTGTGAGTGTCCGGGTGAGTGTGTGTGTTCGGGTATACCTGTGGGTCCACGAGGCAATCTGTGTTCCCTCAGATGGTCTTCCTTATTACAGTTTGTGTCTATGGATGTGTGTCTGAGTGAGTGTCCCTGTGAGTGTCATGTGTGAGTGTGTGTGTGTGTGTGTGTGTGTGTGTGTGTGTGTGTGTGTGTGTGTGTGTATGTGTGTGTGTGTGTGTGTGTGAGTGTCCGGGTTTATGTGTAGTTTGGTTTCTGGAACCATTTGTGTCCCTCCCTTCAACTCTTTTCCCTTATTCCCACCGTGGGTTCGAATCCCAGGTGATTAGACCTGCCCTAGGTCAATGGATCCAAGGTATCCATCCGTGGTCCCAACGGATTTCACCTCTTCCCTACTTTACTAGGAGTCAGGCTAATTCCAGCTATCCAGAGAACCTTTCGATACAGAGGCAGCTACAGGAGGGGACCACATAAATTAGTGCCCTGTAGTTACGTAACCGTTCCGACAGGCTCGATCGCAATCTATCTAGATGAGAACACGTTCTCATCCGACTAGACACGCTGGATTCGCTGTTTGTCCTCAAATTTGGACCCTTTATTTATAGTTAGTATTTTTGGTGTATTAATTGATGTGTATTAATTTGTTAATGACTTAGGTAGAGTGATTTGGGGGGAGGAGAGGGGGGGTTGGCGTGTGTAGTGTATTATACGAGATCGTGCTTGGGTTAGTATTCACCATCAACATTACTAACTCTAACTAACACAAATTTTTCCACACACTCCGGACCAAAGAGCCAGAGCTCAACCCCCGCAAGTACAACTAGGTGAGTACACACACACACACACACACACACACACACACACAGAGGAAGCAGCCCATAACAGCTGTTTAAATCCCTGGGTACCTATTTACTGCTAGGTAACAGGAACAACAGGGTGAAAGAACACTGCCCAGTTTCGTTTCTGCCATCACCGGAGGATCGAACACGGACGCTAGGATTACGAGTTGAGAGCGCTGTCTACTCAGCTGTCAGGCCCCGTAGTGCGTGTACTCGTCAAAAACTAATTTGGGAGAGGTTAGGGGAAAGGAATGATGCTTCCTGGGTTGGGAATTGGTGTGGGGTTAGTCACTCGGTGGCCTTGGACCTGTGGGGGAGGGGGCCGAGGGGGTTGCCAGTTATGAATTTAATGATTGAATTTGTTAAGATAGGGTATTTATGTAAAAGACGCTGTGAAGAGATAGTAACAAAAGTGTTCCTGACTGCTGTAAGGTAGTGAGTAACTGTCTTGTATGTTAGAAAATGGATGCTTACTAGACAATACTTTTTCTTTGAAAACATTTTTTTGGAAAATAAATACAAGTTATTTTGTAAACAAAATATGATTATTTTCCTTTAATAAACACACATGAGCACAAATGGTCCTCGGGAGTCAGAGAGATTGAGAATGAACAGCAAAATAGTAACAAAAAATGAGACGATGATGGGATACTATTTAATTCAAACATAAACCTGTTAAGTATGTAAATTACAGTACCACTAAACACGCGTACACGTACATATGTCAATCAATTTACATAAA
>NW_027190053.1:12500-58479 GCF_040958095.1 Procambarus clarkii
GAATAACGTGAAAAAATTCATTATATTACCATTATGAGGATTTTAACTTCAAATCATAGAGCGAGGTTTCGTATTATTTAGATCCATGAAAAGACATATGACATGTTGTTTCAAATACAATTGATAAAAATCAATGTGTTTTTCATTAGAATTACTAATATGTTCCTGATTTTCCGTTTATATTACCGATGGAAGATGTATACGTAAAACTGCTCTTATCCGGCTGAAACGTCGATATATGCAATAAAAACAGAACTTCTCCCCTTTCAAATTATCTTACTCAGTATTTTAACGAGAAACAAATAGTTGATTGAAAATGAAGTGTTTAAGGTTAATTTCTAATCAATTATGTGTTTGAATCATTTTTATTGTATATTTAATGAATTAATAGCAATAAACTGAAAATTCACAAAACGTGGAAAAACAGCAAAATATTGCCTAATTCGATGATATTTTGTTTATATCACATAAAGGAAAAGGTGATGATAAACGTCAAAATATTGCTGAATTCGATGATTTTTAGTACGAAACAAAATGCAAGAAAACTTGCTTAAAATGCAATATTATGCGAAAATCTGAGATTTGAAGGCCAAATTCACATATCGTGATACTAAATGAAATAGTATCGAAATATTGGTAAAAATGAATATATTTACGTAATATCAAACTACATGAAAAACGTGAAAAATGTCATTATTATACCAAATTTGAGGATTTTAACTTCGAATCATAGAGCGAAGTTTCGTATTTTTTAGACCCTAGAAAAAACGTATAAAGATGTTGTTCCCATACAAATGATACAAATCAATGTGTTTTCATTAAAATCAACTGAAAAGTTCCTGATTTTCGGTTTAAATTACCGACGGAAGATGTACACGTAAAACCGTTCTAATCCGGCTGAAACGTCGATATATGCAATAAAAACAGAACTTCTCCCCTTTTCAATATCTTACTCAGTATTTTAACGAGAAACAAATAGATGATTGAAAATTAAGTATTTAAGGTATTTTCTGATCAATTATGTTTTTGCATAATTTTTATCGTATATTTAATTAATTAATAACAATAAACTGAAAATTCACAAAAACGTAGAAAAACGGCAAAATATTGTCTAATTTGATGATATTTTGTTTTAAATCACATAAAGGAAAAGGGGATGATAAAGGTCAAAATATTGCTAAATTCGATGATTTTTAGTACAAAACAAAATGCAAGAAAATTTGCTTAAAAATGCAAATTTGCGAAATTCTGAGATTGAAGGCCAAATTACGTATCGTGAGACAACATGAAGTAGTATCGAACATATTGGTAAAAACGAATATATATACGTAAAATCACACTACATGAATAACGTGAAAAAAGTCACTATATTACCATATATGAGGACTTTAACTTCAAATCATAGAGCGACGTTTCGTATTTTTTAGACCCTAGAAAAGACGTATAAAGATGTTGCTTCCAATACAAATGATAAAAATCAATGTGTTTTCATTAAAGTTAACTAAAATGTTCCTGATTTTCGGTTTATATTACCGATGGAAGTTGTACACGTAAAACCGTTCTAATCCGGCTGAAACGTCGATATATGCAATAAACACAGAACTTCTCCCCTTTTCAATATCTTACTCAGTATTTTAACGAGAAACAAATAGATGATTGAAAATGAAGAATTTAAGGATATTTCAGATCAATTATGTGTTTGCATCATTTTTATCGTATATTTAATGAATTAATAGCAATAAACTGAAAATTCACAAAAACGTAGAAAAACAGCAAAATATTGCCTAATTCGACGATATTTTGTTTATATCACATAAAGGAAAAGGGGATGATAAACGTCAAAATTTTGCTGAATTTAATGATTTTTAGTACGAAGCAAAATGCAAGAAAACTTGCTTAAATGCAATATTATGCGAAAATCTGAGATTTGAAGGCCAAATCACATATCGTGATACTACACGAAATAGTATCGAAATATTGGTAAAAATGAATATATTTACGTAATATCAAACTACATGAAAAACGTGAAAAAAGTCATTATTATACCAAATTTGAGGATTTTAACTTAGAATCATAGAGCGACGTTTAGTATTTTTTAGACCCTAGAAAAGAAGTATAAAGATGTTGCTTCCAATACAAATGACTAAAATCAATGTGTTTTCATTAAAATTAACTAAAATGTTCCTGATTTTCCGTTTATATTACCGATGTAAGATGTACACGTAAAACCGTTCTAATCCGCTGAAACGTCGTAATATGCAATAAAAACAGAACTTCTCCCCTTTTAAATATCTTACTCAGTATTTTAACGAGAAACAAATAGATGATTGAAAATGAAGTATTTAAGGTTATTTTCTGATCAATCATGTGTTTGCATAATTTTTATCGTATATTTAATGAATTAATAACAATAAACTGAAAATTCACCAAAACGTGGAAAAACGGCCTAATTCGATGATATTTTGTTTAAATCACATAAAAGAAAAGGGGATGATAAAGGTCAAAATATTGGTAAATTCGATGATTTTTAGTACAAAACAAAATGCAAGAAAACTTGCTTAAAAATGCAAAATTTGCGAAATTCTGAGATTTGAAGGCCAATCACATATCGTGAGACAACATGAAATGTTGATATGTGATATGATCAAGAATTGATATATCATGTCGATATATCATTTCATGTTCATCGAAATATCGATGATATTTTTTTTATATCATACAGAGGAAAAGGGGATGATAAACGTCAAAAATATTGCTGAATACGATGATTTTTAGTACGAAACAAAATGCAAGAAAACTTGCTTAAAATACAATATAGGCGAAAATCTGAGATTGAGGCCAAATCACATATCGTGATACTACATGAAATAGTATCGAAATATTGGTAAAAATTAATATATTTACGTAATATCAAACAGCATGAAAAACGTGAAAAAAGTCATTATTATACCAAATTTGAGGATTTTAACTACGAATCATAACCGACGTTTCGTATTTTTTAGACCCTAGAAAAGACGTATAAAGATGTTGCTTCCAATACAAATGATAAAAATCAATGTGTTTTCATTAAAATTAACTAAAATGTTCCTGATTTTCGGTTTATATTACCGATTTAAGATGTACACGTAAAACCGTTCTAATCCGGCTGAAACGTCGATATATGCAATAAAAACAGAACTTCTCCCCTTTTCAATATCTTACTCAGTATTTTAACGAGAAACAAATAGATGAATGAAAATGAAGTATTTAAGGTTAATTTCTGATCAATTATGTGTTTGCATAATTTTTATCGTATATGTAATGAATTAATAACAATAAACTGAAAATTCACAAAAACGTGGAAAAACGGCAAAATATTGCCTAATTCGATGATATTTTGTTCAAATCACATAAAGGAAAAGGGGATGATAAGGTCAAAATATTGTAAATTCGATGATTTTTAGTACAAACAAAATGCAAGAAAACTTCCAAAAAATGCAAAATTTGCGAAATTCTGAGATTTGAAGGCCAAATCACATATCGTGAGCAAACATGAAGTAGTATCGAAATATTGGTAAAACGAATAAATATACGTAAAATCACACTACATGAATAACGTGAAAAAATTCATTATATTACCATATATGAGGATTTTAACTTCAAATCATAGAGCGAGGTTTCGTATTATTTAGATCCATGAAAAGACATATGACAATGTTTGTTTCAAATACAATTGATAAAAATCAATGTGTTTTCATTAGAATTTACTAATATGTTCCTGATTTTCCGTTTATATTACCGATGGAAGATGTATACGTAAAACTGCTCTTATCCGGCTGAAACGTCGATATATGCAATAAAAACAGAACTTCTCCCCTTTCAAATATCTTACTCAGTATTTTAACGAGAAACAAATAGTTGATTGAAAATGAAGTGTTTAAGGTTAATTTCTAATCAATTATGTGTTTGAATCATTTTTATTGTATATTTAATGAATTAATAGCAATAAACTGAAAATTCACAAAAACGTGGAAAAACAGCAAAATATTGCCTAATTCGATGATATTTTGTTTATATCACATAAAGGAAAAGGTGATGATAAACGTCAAAATATTGCTGAATTCGATGAATTTTTAGTACGAAACAAAATGCAAGAAAACTTGCTTAAAATGCAATATTATGCGAAAATCTGAGATTTGAAGGCCAAATCACATATCGTGATACTAAATGAAATAGTATCGAAATATTGGTAAAAATGAATATATTTACGTAATATCAAACTACATGAAAAACGTGAAAAATGTCATTATTATACCAAATTTGAGGATTTTAACTTCGAATCATAGAGCGAAGTTTCGTATTTTTTAGACCCTAGAAAAAACGTATAAAGATGTTGTTTCCCAATACAAATGATACAAATCAATGTGTTTTTCATTAAAATCAAACTGAAAAGTTCCTGATTTTTGGTTTAAATTACCGACGGAAGATGTACACGTAAAACCGTTCTAATCCGGCTGAAACGTCGATATATGCAATAAAAACAGAACTTCTCCCCTTTTCAATATCTTACTCAGTATTTAACGAGAAACAAATAGATGATTGAAAATTAAGTATTTAAGGTTATTTTCTGATCAATTATGTTTTTGCATAATTTTTATCGTATATTTAATTAATTAATAACAATAAACTGAAAATTCACAAAACGTAGAAAAACGGCAAAATATTGTCTAATTTGATGATATTTGTTTAAATCACATAAAGGAAAAGGGGATGATAAAGGTCAAAATATTGCTAAATTCGATGATTTTTAGTACAAAACAAAATGCAAGAAAATTTGCTTAAAAATGCAAAATTTGCGAAATTCTGAGATTTGAAGGCCAAATTACGTATCGTGAGACAACATGAAGTAGTATCGAAATTTGGTAAAAACGAATATATATACGTAAAATCACACTACATGAATAACGTGAAAAAAGTCACTATATTACCATATATGAGGACTTTAACTTCAAATCATAGAGCGACGTTCGTATTTTTTAGACCCTAGAAAAGACGTATAAGATGTTGCTTCCAATACAAATGATAAAAATCAATGTGTTTTCATTAAAGTTAACTAAAATGTTCCTGATTTTCGGTTTATATTACCGATGGAAGTTGTACACGTAAAACCGTTCTAATCCGGCTGAAACGTCGATATATGCAATAAACACAGAACTTCTCCCCTTTTCAATATCTTACTCAGTATTTTAACGAGAAACAAATAGATGATTGAAAATGAAGAATTTAAGGATATTTTCAGATCAATTATGTGTTTGCATCATTTTATCGTATATTTAATGAATTAATAGCAATAAACTGAAAATTCACAAAAACGTAGAAAAACAGCAAAATATTGCCTAATTCGACGATATTTTGTTTATATCACATAAAGGAAAAGGGGATGATAAACGTCAAAATTTGCTGAATTTAATGATTTTAGTACGAAGCAAAATGCAAGAAAACTTGCTTAAAATGCAATATTATGCGAAAATCTGAGATTTGAAGGCCAAATCACATATCGTGATACTACACGAAATAGTATCGAAATATTGGTAAAAATGAATATATTTACGTAATATCAAACTACATGAAAAACGTGAAAAAAGTCATTATTATACCAAATTTGAGGATTTTTAACTTAGAATCATAGAGCGACGTTTAGTATTTTTTAGACCCTAGAAAAGAAGTATAAAGATGTTGCTTCCAATACAAATGACTAAAATCAATGTGTTTTCATTAAAATTAACTAAAATGTTCCTGATTTTCCGTTTATATTACCGATGTAAGATGTACACGTAAAACCGTTCTAATCCGGCTGAACGTCGTAATATGCAATAAAAACAGAACTTCTCCCTTTTAAATATCTTACTCAGTATTTTAACGAGAAACAAATAGATGATTGAAAATGAAGTATTTAAGGTTATTTTCTGATCAATCATGTGTTTGCATAATTTTTTATCGTATATTTAATGAATTAATAACAATAAACTGAAAATTCACCCAAAACGTGGAAAAACGGCCTAATTCGATGATATTTTGTTTTAAATCACATAAAAGAAAAAGGGGATGATAAAGGTCAAAATATTGGTAAATTCGATGATTTTTAGTACAAAACAAAATGCAAGAAAACTTGCTTAAAAATGCAAAATTTGCGAAATTCTGAGATTTGAAGGCCAAATCACATATCGTGAGACAACATGAAATGTTGATATGTGATATGATCAAGAATTGATATATCATGTCGATATATCATTTCATGTTCATCGAAATATCGATGATATTTTTTTATATCATACAGAGGAAAAGGGGATGATAAACGTCAAAAATATTGCTGAATACGATGATTTTTTAGTACGAAACAAAATGCAAGAAAAACTTGCTTAAAATACAATATTAGGCGAAATCTGAGATTGAAGGCCAAATCACATATCGTGATACTACATGAAATAGTATCGAAATATTGGTAAAAATTAATATATTTACGTAATATCAAACAGCATGAAAAAACGTGAAAAAAGTCATTATTATACCAAATTTGAGGATTTAACTACGAATCATAAACCGACGTTTCGTATTTTTTAGACCCTAGAAAAGACGTATAAAGATGTTGCTTCCAATACAAATGATAAAAAATCAATGTGTTTTCATTAAAATTAACTAAAATGTTCCTGATTTTCGGTTTATATTACCGATTTTAAGATGTACACGTAAAACCGTTCTAATCCGGCTGAAACGTCGATATATGCAATAAAAACAGAACTTCTCCCCTTTCAATATCTTACTCAGTATTTTTAACGAGAAACAAATAGATGAATGAAAATGAAGTATTTAAGGTTAATTTCTGATCAATTATGTGTTTGCATAATTTTTATCGTCTATGTAATGAATTAATAACAATAAACTGAAAATTCACAAAAACGTGGAAAAACGGCAAAATATTGCCTAATTCGATGATATTTTGTTCAAATCACATAAAGGAAAAGGGGATGATAAAGGTCAAAATATTGGTAAATTCGATGATTTTTAGTACAAAACAAAATGCAAGAAAACTTCCAAAAAATTGCAAAATTTGCGAATTCTGAGATTTGAAGGCCAAATCACATATCGTGAGACAACATGTAGTATCGAAATATTGGTAAAAACGAATATATATACGTAAAATCACACTACATGAATAACGTGAAAAAAGTCACTATATTACCATATATGAGGATTTTAACTTAAAATCATAAAGCGAGGTTTCGTATTATTTAGATCCAAGAAAAGACATATGACAATTGTTGTTTCAAATACAAATGATAAAAATCAATGTGTTGTCATTAGAATTAACTAAAATGTTCCTGATTTTCCGTTTATATTACCGATGGAAGATGTACACGTAAACCGCTCTAATCCGGCTGAAACGTCGTTATATGCAATAAAAGCAGAAACTTCTCCCCTTTCCAATATCTTGCTCAGTATTTTAACGAGAAAACAAATAGTTGATTGAAAATGAAGTGTTTTAAGGTTAATTATTAATCAATTATGTGTTTGCATCATTTATATCGTATATTTTATGAATAAATAGCATTAAACTGAAAATTCAAAAAAAACGTGGAAAAACAGCAAAATATTGCCTAATTCGAGGATATTTTGTTTATATCACATAAAGGAAAAGGGGATGATAAACGTCAAAATATTGCTGAATTCGATGATTTTTAGTACGAAACAAAATGCAAGAAAACTTGCTTAAAATGCAATATTATGCGAAAATCTGAGATTTGAAGGCCAAATCACATATCGTGATACTACGTGAAATAGTATCGAAATATTGGTAAAAATGAATATATTTACGTAATATCAAACTACATGAAAAACGTGAAAAAAGTCATTATTATACCAAATTTGAGGATTTTAACTTCGAATAATAGAGCGAAGTTTCGTATTTTTTTGGCCCTAGAAAAAACGTATATAAAGATGTTGCTCGCAATACAAATGATACAGATCATGTGTTTTCATTAAAATTAACTAAAATGTTCCTGATTTTCGGTTTATATACCGATGGAAGATGTACACGTAAAACCGTTCTAATCCGGCTGAAACGTCGATATATGCAATAAAACAGAACTTCTCCCCTTTTCAATATCTTACTCAGTATTTTAACGAGAAACAAATAGATGATTGAAAATTAAGTATTTAAGGTTATTTTCTGATCAATTATGTTTTGCATAATTTTTTCGTATATTTAATTAATTAATAACAATAAACTGAAAATTCACAAAAACGTAGAAAAACGGCAAAATATTGTCTAATTTGATGATATTTTATTGTTTAAATCACATAAAGGAAAAGGGGATGATAAAGGTCAAAATATTGCTAAATTCGATGATTTTTAGTACAAAACAAAATGCAAGAAAATTTGCTTAAAAATGCAAAATTTTGCGAAATTGAGGAAGGCCAAATTACGTATCGTGAGACAACATGATTAGTATCGAAATTTGGTAAAAACGAATATATTGTACAGAAAAAAACTATATTCAACGTGTCGAGGCTATTTATTATTTAGAAGCGACCTAGTAGAAAAGACGTATAAAGATGTTGCTTCCAATACAAATGATAAAAATCAATGTGTTTTCATTAAGTTAACTAAAATGTTCCTGATTTTCGGTTTATATTACCGATGGAAGTTGTACACGTAAAACCGTTCTAATCCGGCTGAAACGTCGATATATGCAATAAACACAGAACTTCTCCCCTTTTCAATATCTTACTCAGTATTTTAACGAGAAACAAATAGATGATTGAAAATGAAGAATTTAAGGATATTTTCAGATCAATTATGTGTTTGCATCATTTTTATCGTATATTTAATGAATTAATAGCAATAAACTGAAAATTCACAAAAACGTAGAAAAACAGCAAAATATTGCCTAATTCGACGATATTTTGTTTATATCACATAAAGGAAAAGGGGATGATAAACGTCAAAATTTTGCTGAATTTAATGATTTTTAGTACGAAGCAAAATGCAAGAAAACTTGCTTAAAATGCAATATTATGCGAAAATCTGAGATTTGAAGGCCAAATCACATATCGTGATACTACACGAAATAGTATCGAAATATTGGTAAAAATGAATATATTTACGTAATATCAAACTACATGAAAAACGTGAAAAAAGTCATTATTATACCAAATTTGAGGATTTTAACTTAGAATCATAGAGCGACGTTTAGTATTTTTTAGACCCTAGAAAAGAAGTATAAAGATGTTGCTTCCAATACAAATGACTAAAATCAATGTGTTTTCATTAAAATTAACTAAAATGTTCCTGATTTTCCGTTTATATTACCGATGTAAGATGTACACGTAAAACCGTTCTAATCCGGCTGAAACGTCGTAATATGCAATAAAAACAGAACTTCTCCCCTTTTAAATATCTTACTCAGTATTTTAACGAGAAACAAATAGATGATTGAAAATGAAGTATTTAAGGTTATTTTCTGATCAATCATGTGTTTGCATAATTTTTATCGTATATTTAATGAATTAATAACAATAAACTGAAAATTCACCAAAACGTGGAAAAACGGCCTAATTCGATGATATTTTGTTTAAATCACATAAAAGAAAAGGGGATGATAAAGGTCAAAATATTGGTAAATTCGATGATTTTTAGTACAAAACAAAATGCAAGAAAACTTGCTTAAAAATGCAAAATTTGCGAAATTCTGAGATTTGAAGGCCAAATCACATATCGTGAGACAACATGAAATGTTGATATGTGATATGATCAAGAATTGATATATCATGTCGATATATCATTTCATGTTCATCGAAATATCGATGATATTTTTTTATATCATACAGAGGAAAAGGGGATGATAAACGTCAAAAATATTGCTGAATACGATGATTTTTAGTACGAAACAAAATGCAAGAAAACTTGCTTAAAATACAATATTAGGCGAAAATCTGAGATTGAAGGCCAAATCACATATCGTGATACTACATGAAATAGTATCGAAATATTGGTAAAAATTAATATATTTACGTAATATCAAACAGCATGAAAAACGTGAAAAAAGTCATTATTATACCAAATTTGAGGATTTTAACTACGAATCATAAACCGACGTTTCGTATTTTTTAGACCCTAGAAAAGACGTATAAAGATGTTGCTTCCAATACAAATGATAAAAATCAATGTGTTTTCATTAAAATTAACTAAAATGTTCCTGATTTTCGGTTTATATTACCGATTTAAGATGTACACGTAAAACCGTTCTAATCCGGCTGAAACGTCGATATATGCAATAAAAACAGAACTTCTCCCCTTTTCAATATCTTACTCAGTATTTTAACGAGAAACAAATAGATGAATGAAAATGAAGTATTTAAGGTTAATTTCTGATCAATTATGTGTTTGCATAATTTTTATCGTATATGTAATGAATTAATAACAATAAACTGAAAATTCACAAAAACGTGGAAAAACGGCAAAATATTGCCTAATTCGATGATATTTTGTTCAAATCACATAAAGGAAAAGGGGATGATAAAGGTCAAAATATTGGTAAATTCGATGATTTTTAGTACAAAACAAAATGCAAGAAAACTTCCAAAAAATGCAAAATTTGCGAAATTCTGAGATTTGAAGGCCAAATCACATATCGTGAGCAAACATGAAGTAGTATCGAAATATTGGTAAAACGAATAAATATACGTAAAATCACACTACATGAATAACGTGAAAAAATTCATTATATTACCATATATGAGGATTTTAACTTCAAATCATAGAGCGAGGTTTCGTATTATTTAGATCCATGAAAAGACATATGACAATGTTGTTTCAAATACAATTGATAAAAATCAATGTGTTTTCATTAGAATTTACTAATATGTTCCTGATTTTCCGTTTATATTACCGATGGAAGATGTATACGTAAAACTGCTCTTATCCGGCTGAAACGTCGATATATGCAATAAAAACAGAACTTCTCCCCTTTCAAATATCTTACTCAGTATTTTAACGAGAAACAAATAGTTGATTGAAAATGAAGTGTTTAAGGTTAATTTCTAATCAATTATGTGTTTGAATCATTTTTATTGTATATTTAATGAATTAATAGCAATAAACTGAAAATTCACAAAAACGTGGAAAAACAGCAAAATATTGCCTAATTCGATGATATTTTGTTTATATCACATAAAGGAAAAGGTGATGATAAACGTCAAAATATTGCTGAATTCGATGATTTTTAGTACGAAACAAAATGCAAGAAAACTTGCTTAAAATGCAATATTATGCGAAAATCTGAGATTTGAAGGCCAAATCACATATCGTGATACTAAATGAAATAGTATCGAAATATTGGTAAAAATGAATATATTTACGTAATATCAAACTACATGAAAAACGTGAAAAATGTCATTATTATACCAAATTTGAGGATTTTAACTTCGAATCATAGAGCGAAGTTTCGTATTTTTTAGACCCTAGAAAAAACGTATAAAGATGTTGTTCCCAATACAAATGATACAAATCAATGTGTTTTCATTAAAATCAACTGAAAAGTTCCTGATTTTTGGTTTAAATTACCGACGGAAGATGTACACGTAAAACCGTTCTAATCCGGCTGAAACGTCGATATATGCAATAAAAACAGAACTTCTCCCCTTTTCAATATCTTACTCAGTATTTTAACGAGAAACAAATAGATGATTGAAAATTAAGTATTTAAGGTTATTTTCTGATCAATTATGTTTTTGCATAATTTTTATCGTATATTTAATTAATTAATAACAATAAACTGAAAATTCACAAAAACGTAGAAAAACGGCAAAATATTGTCTAATTTGATGATATTTTGTTTAAATCACATAAAGGAAAAGGGGATGATAAAGGTCAAAATATTGCTAAATTCGATGATTTTTAGTACAAAACAAAATGCAAGAAAATTTGCTTAAAAATGCAAAATTTGCGAAATTCTGAGATTTGAAGGCCAAATTACGTATCGTGAGACAACATGAAGTAGTATCGAAATTTGGTAAAAACGAATATATACGTAAAATCACACTACATGAATAACGTGAAAAAAGTCACTATATTACCATATATGAGGACTTTAACTTCAAATCATAGAGCGACGTTTCGTATTTTTTAGACCCTAGAAAAGACGTATAAAGATGTTGCTTCCAATACAAATGATAAAAATCAATGTGTTTTCATTAAAGTTAACTAAAATGTTCCTGATTTTCGGTTTATATTACCGATGGAAGTTGTACACGTAAAACCGTTCTAATCCGGCTGAAACGTCGATATATGCAATAAACACAGAACTTCTCCCCTTTTCAATATCTTACTCAGTATTTTAACGAGAAACAAATAGATGATTGAAAATGAAGAATTTAAGGATATTTTCAGATCAATTATGTGTTTGCATCATTTTTATCGTATATTTAATGAATTAATAGCAATAAACTGAAAATTCACAAAAACGTAGAAAAACAGCAAAATATTGCCTAATTCGACGATATTTTGTTTATATCACATAAAGGAAAAGGGGATGATAAACGTCAAAATTTTGCTGAATTTAATGATTTTTAGTACGAAGCAAAATGCAAGAAAACTTGCTTAAAATGCAATATTATGCGAAAATCTGAGATTTGAAGGCCAAATCACATATCGTGATACTACACGAAATAGTATCGAAATATTGGTAAAAATGAATATATTTACGTAATATCAAACTACATGAAAAACGTGAAAAAAGTCATTATTATACCAAATTTGAGGATTTTAACTTAGAATCATAGAGCGACGTTTAGTATTTTTTAGACCCTAGAAAAGAAGTATAAAGATGTTGCTTCCAATACAAATGACTAAAATCAATGTGTTTTCATTAAAATTAACTAAAATGTTCCTGATTTTCCGTTTATATTACCGATGTAAGATGTACACGTAAAACCGTTCTAATCCGGCTGAAACGTCGTAATATGCAATAAAAACAGAACTTCTCCCCTTTTAAATATCTTACTCAGTATTTTAACGAGAAACAAATAGATGATTGAAAATGAAGTATTTAAGGTTATTTTCTGATCAATCATGTGTTTGCATAATTTTTATCGTATATTTAATGAATTAATAATAAACTGAAAATTCACCAAAACGTGGAAAAACGGCCTAATTCGATGATATTTTGTTTAAATCACATAAAAGAAAAGGGGATGATAAAGGTCAAAATATTGGTAAATTCGATGATTTTTAGTACAAAACAAAATGCAAGAAAACTTGCTTAAAAATGCAAAATTTGCGAAATTCTGAGATTTGAAGGCCAAATCACATATCGTGAGACAACATGAAATGTTGATATGTGATATGATCAAGAATTGATATATCATGTCGATATATCATTTCATGTTCATCGAAATATCGATGATATTTTTTTATATCATACAGAGGAAAAGGGGATGATAAACGTCAAAAATATTGCTGAATACGATGATTTTTAGTACGAAACAAAATGCAAGAAAACTTGCTTAAAATACAATATTAGGCGAAAATCTGAGATTGAAGGCCAAATCACATATCGTGATACTACATGAAATAGTATCGAAATATTGGTAAAAATTAATATATTTACGTAATATCAAACAGCATGAAAAACGTGAAAAAAGTCATTATTATACCAAATTGAGGATTTTAACTACGAATCATAAACCGACGTTTCGTATTTTTTAGACCCTAGAAAAGACGTATAAAGATGTTGCTTCCAATACAAATGATAAAAATCAATGTGTTTTCATTAAAATTAACTAAAATGTTCCTGATTTTCGGTTTATATTACCGATTTAAGATGTACACGTAAAACCGTTCTAATCCGGCTGAAACGTCGATATATGCAATAAAAACAGAACTTCTCCCCTTTTCAATATCTTACTCAGTATTTTAACGAGAAACAAATAGATGAATGAAAATGAAGTATTTAAGGTTAATTTCTGATCAATTATGTGTTTGCATAATTTTTATCGTATATGTAATGAATTAATAACAATAAACTGAAAATTCACAAAAACGTGGAAAAACGGCAAAATATTGCCTAATTCGATGATATTTTGTTCAAATCACATAAAGGAAAAGGGGATGATAAAGGTCAAAATATTGGTAAATTCGATGATTTTTAGTACAAAACAAAATGCAAGAAAACTTCCAAAAAATGCAAAATTTGCGAAATTCTGAGATTTGAAGGCCAAATCACATATCGTGAGACAACATGTAGTATCGAAATATTGGTAAAAACGAATATATATACGTAAAATCACACTACATGAATAACGTGAAAAAAGTCACTATATTACCATATATGAGGATTTTAACTTAAAATCATAAAGCGAGGTTTCGTATTATTTAGATCCAAGAAAAGACATATGACAATGTTGTTTCAAATACAAATGATAAAAATCAATGTGTTGTCATTAGAATTAACTAAAATGTTCCTGATTTTCCGTTTATATTACCGATGGAAGATGTACACGTAAAACCGCTCTAATCCGGCTGAAACGTCGTTATATGCAATAAAAGCAGAAACTTCTCCCCTTTCCAATATCTTGCTCAGTATTTTAACGAGAAACAAATAGTTGATTGAAAATGAAGTGTTTAAGGTTAATTATTAATCAATTATGTGTTTGCATCATTTATATCGTATATTTTATGAATAAATAGCATTAAACTGAAAATTCAAAAAAACGTGGAAAAACAGCAAAATATTGCCTAATTCGAGGATATTTTGTTTATATCACATAAAGGAAAAGGGGATGATAAACGTCAAAATATTGCTGAATTCGATGATTTTTAGTACGAAACAAAATGCAAGAAAACTTGCTTAAAATGCAATATTATGCGAAAATCTGAGATTTGAAGGCCAAATCACATATCGTGATACTACGTGAAATAGTATCGAAATATTGGTAAAAATGAATATATTTACGTAATATCAAACTACATGAAAAACGTGAAAAAGTCATTATTATACCAAATTTGAGGATTTTAACTTCGAATAATAGAGCGAAGTTTCGTATTTTTTTGGCCCTAGAAAAAACGTATAAAGATGTTGCTCGCAATACAAATGATACAGATCAATGTGTTTTCATTAAAATTAACTAAAATGTTCCTGATTTTCGGTTTATATTACCGATGGAAGATGTACACGTAAAACCGTTCTAATCCGGCTGAAACGTCGATATATGCAATAAAAACAGAACTTCTCCCCTTTTCAATATCTTACTCAGTATTTTAACGAGAAACAAATAGATGATTGAAAATGAAGTATTTAAGGTCATTTTCTGATCAATTATGTGTTTGCATATATTTTATCGTATATTTAATGAATTAATAACAATAAACTAAAAATTCACAAAAACGTGGAAAAACGGCCTAATTCGGTGATATTTTGTTTAAATCACATAAAGGAAAAGGGGATGATAAAGGTCAAAATATTGCTAAATTCGATGATTTTTAGTACAAAACAAAATGCAAGAAAACTTGCTTAAAAATGCAAAATTTGCGAAATTCTGAGATTTGAAGGCCAAATCACATATCGTGAGAAAAAATGAAGTAGTATCGAAATATTGGTAAAAGGAATATATATACGTAAAATCACACTACATGAATAACGTGAAAAAATTCATTATATTACCATATATGAGGATTTTAACTTCAAATCAAAGAACGAGGTTTCGTATTATTTAGATCCATGAAAAGACAAATGACAATGTTGTTTCAAATACAATTGATAAAAATCAATGTGTTTTCATTAGAATTAACTAAAATGTTCCTGATTTTCCGTTTATATTACCGATGGAAGATGTACACGTAAAACCGCTCTAATCCGGCTGAAACGTCGATATATGCAATAAAAACAGAACTTCTTCCCTTTACAATATCTTACTCAGTATTTTAACGAGAAACAAATAGTTGATTGAAAATGAAGTGTTTAAGGTTAATTTCTAATCAATTATGTGTTTGCATCATTTTTATCGTATATTTAATGAATTAATAGCAATAAACTGAAAATTCACAAAAACGTGGAAAAACAGCAAAATATTGCCTAATTCGATGATATTTTGTTTATATCACATAAAGGAAAAGGGGATGATAAACGTCAAAATATTGCTGAATTCGATGATTTTTAGTACAAAACAAAATGCAAGAAAACTTGCTTAAAAATGCAAAATTTGCGAAATTCTGAGATTTGAAGGCCAAATCACATATCGTGAGACAACATGAAGTAGTATCGAAATATTGGTAAAAACGAATATATATACGTAAAATCACACTACATGAATAACGTAAAAAAAGTCACTATATTACCATATATGTGGATTTTAACTTCAAATCATTGAGCGACGTTTCGTATTTTATAGACCCTAGAAAAGACGTATAAAGATGTTGCTTCCAATACAAATGATAAAAATCAATGTGTTTTCATTAAAATTAACTAAAATGTTCCTGATTTTCGGTTTATATTACCGATGGAAGATGTACACGTAAAACCGTTCTAATCCGGCTGAAACGTCGATATATTCAATAAACACAGAACTTCTCCCCTTTTCAATATCTTACTCAGTATTTTAACGAGAAACAAATAGATGATTGAAAATGAAGTATTTAAGGTTATTTTCTGATCAATTATGTGTTTGCATAATTTTTCTCGTATATTTAATGAATTAATAACAATAAACTGAAAATTCACAAAAACGTGGAAAAACGGCCTAATTCGATGATATTTTGTTTAAATCATATAAAAGAAAAGGGGATGATAAAGGTCAAAATATTGCTAAATTCGATGATTTTTAGTACAAAACAAAATGCAAGAAAACTTGCTTAAAAATGCAAAATTTGCGAAATTCTGAGATTTGCAGGCCAAATCACATATTGTGAGAAAACATGAAGTAGTATCGAAATATTGGTAAAACGAACATATATACGTAAAATCACACTACATGAATAACGTAAAAAAATTCACTATATTACCATATATGAGGATTTTAACTTCAAATTAAAGAGCGAGGTTTCGTTTTATTTAGATCCATGAAAAGACATATTACAATGTTGTTGCAAATACAATTGATAAAAATCAATGTGTTTTCATTAGAATTAACTAAAATGTTCCTGATTTTCCGTTTATATTACCGATGGCAGATGTACACGTAAAACCGCTCTAATCAGGCTGAAACGTCGATATATGCAATAAAAATCGAAGTTCTCCCCTTTACAATATCTTACTCAGTATTTTAACGAGAAACAAATAGTTGATTGAAAATGAAGTGTTTAAGGTTAATTTCTAACCAATTATGTGTTTGCATCATTTTTATCGTATATTTAATGAATTAATAGCAATAAACTGAAAATTCACAAAAACTTGGAAAAACAGCAAAATATTGCCAAATTCGATGATAATTTGTTTATATCACATAAAGGAAAAGGGGATGATAAACGTCAAAATATTGCTGATTTCGATGATTTTTATTACGAAACAAAATGCAAGAAAACTTGCTTAAAATGCAATATTATGCGAAAATCTGAGATTTGAAGGCCAAATCACATATCGTGATACAACATGAAATAGTATCGAAATATTGGTATAAATGAATATATTTACGTAATATCAAACTACATGAAAAACGTGAAAAAAGTCATTATTATGCCAAATTTGAGGATTTTATCTTCGAATCATGGAGCGAATTTCGTATTTTTTAAACCCTAGAAAAGACGTATAAAGATGTTGTTTCCAATACAAATGATAAAAATCAATGTGTTTTCATTAAAATTAACTAAACTGTTCCTGATTTCGGTTTATATTACCGATGGAAGATGTACACGTAAAACCGTTCTAATCCGGCTGAAACGTCCAGATATGCAATAAAAACAGAACTTCTCCCCTTTTCAATATCTTACTCAGTATTTTAACGAGAAACAAATAGATGGTTGAAAATTAAGTATTTAAGATTATTTTCTGATCAATTATGTGTTTGCATAATTTTTCTCGTATATTTAATGAATTAATAACAATAAACTGAAAATTCACAAAAACGTGGAAAAACAGCAAAATATTGCCTAATTTGATGAGATTTTGTTTAAATCACATGAAGGAAAAGGGGATGATAAAGGTCAAAATATTGCTAAATTCGATGATTTTTACTACAAAACAAAATGCAAGAAAACTTGCTTAAAAATGCAAAATTTGCGAAATTCTGAGATTTGAAGGCCAAATCACATATCGTGAGACAACATGAAGTAGTATCGAAATATTGGTAAAAACGAATATATATACGTAAAATCACACTACATGAATAACGTGAAAAAAGTCACTATATTACCATATATGAGGATTTTAACTTCAAATCATAGAGCGAGGTTTCGTATTATTTAGATCCAAGAAAATACATATGACAATGTTGTTTCAAATGCAAATGATAAAAATCAATGTGTTTTCATTAGAATTAACTAAAATGTTCCTGATTTTCCGTTTATATTACCGATGGAAGATGTACACGTAAAACCGTTCTAATCCGGCTGAAACGTCGATATATGCAATAAAAACAGAACTTCTCCCCTTTCCAATATCGTACTCAGTATTTTAACGAGAAACAAATAGATGATTGAAAATGAAGTATTTAAGGTTATTTTCTGATCAATTATGTGTTTGCATCATTTTTCTCGTATATGTCATGAATTAATAACAAAAAACTGAAAATTCACAAAAACGTGGAAAAACGGCAAAATATTGCCTAATTTGATGAGATTTTGTTTAAATCACATAAAGGAAAAGGGGATGATAAAGGTCAAACTATTGCTAAATTCGATGATTTTTACTACAAAACAAAATGCAAGAAAACTTGCTTAAAAATGCAAAATTTGAGAAATTCTGAGATTTGAAGGCCAAATCACATATCGTGAGACAACATGAAGTAGTATCAAAATATTGGTAAAAAAGAATATATATACGTAAAATCACACTACACGAATAACGTGAAAAAAGTCACTATATTACCATATATGAGGATTTTAACTTCAAATCATAGAGCGACGTTTCGTATTTTTTAGACCCTAGAAAAGACGTATAAAGATGTTGCTTCCTATACAAATGATAACAATCAATGTGTTTTCATTAAATTTAACTAAAATGTTCCTGATTTTCGGTTTATATTACCGATGGAAGATGTACACGTAAAACCGTTCTAATCCGGCTGAAACGTCGATATATGCAATAAACACAGAACTTCTCCCCTTTTCAATATCTTACTCAGTATTTTAACGAGAAACAAATAGATGATTGAAAATGAAGAATTTAAGGATATTTTCTGATCAATTATGTGTTTGCATCATTTTTATCGTATATTTAATGAATTAATAGCAATAAACTGAAAATTCACAAAAACGTGGAAAAACAGCAAAATATTGCCTAATTCGATGCTATTTTGTTTATATCACATAAAGGAAAAGGGGATGATAAACGTCAAAATATTGCTGAATTCGATGATTTTTAGTACGAAACAAAATGCAAGAAAACTTGCTTAAAATGCAATATTATGCGAAAATCTGAGATTTGAAGGCCAAATCACATATCGTGATACTACGTGAAATAGTATCGAAATATTGCTAAAAATGAATATATTTACGTAATATCAAACTACATGAAAAACGTGAAAAAAGTCATTATTATACTAAATTTGAGGATTTTAACTTCGAATCATAGAGCGACGTTTAGTATTTTTTAGACCCTAGAAAAGACGTATAAAGATGTTGCTTCCAATACAAATGATAAAAATCAATGTGTTTTCATTAAAATTAACTAAAATGTTCCTGATTTTCGGTTTATATTACCGATGTAAGATGTACACCTAAAACCGTTCTAATCCGGCTGAAACGTCGATATATGCAATAAAAACAGAACTTCTCCCCTTTTCAATATCTTACTCAGTATTTTAACGAGAAACAAATGGATGATTGAAAATGAAGTATTTAAGGTTATTTTCTGATCAATTATGTGTTTGCATAATTTTTCTCGTATATTTAATGAATTAATAACAATAAACTGAAAATTCACAAAAACGTCGAAAAACGGCCTAATTCGATGATATTTTGTTTAAATCACATAAAAGAAAAGGGGATGATAAAGGTCAAAATATTGCTAAATTCGATGATTTTTAGTACAAAACAAAATGCAAGAAAACTTGCTTAAAAATGCAAAATTTGCGAAATTCTGAGATTTGAAGGCCAAATCACATATCGTGAGCAAACATGAAGTAGTATCGAAATATTGGTAAAACGAATAAATATACGTAAAATCACACTACATGAATAACGTGAAAAAATTCATTATATTACCATATATGAGGATTTTAACTTCAAATCATAGAGCGAGGTTTCGTATTATTTAGATCCATGAAAAGACATATGACAATGTTGTTTCAAATACAATTGATAAAAATCAATGTGTTTTCATTAGAATTTACTAATATGTTCCTGATTTTCCGTTTATATTACCGATGGAAGATGTATACGTAAAACTGCTCTTATCCGGCTGAAACGTCGATATATGCAATAAAAACAGAACTTCTCCCCTTTCAAATATCTTACTCAGTATTTTAACGAGAAACAAATAGTTGATTGAAAATGAAGTGTTTAAGGTTAATTTCTAATCAATTATGTGTTTGAATCATTTTTATTGTATATTTAATGAATTAATAGCAATAAACTGAAAATTCACAAAAACGTGGAAAAACAGCAAAATATTGCCTAATTCGATGATATTTTGTTTATATCACATAAAGGAAAAGGTGATGATAAACGTCAAAATATTGCTGAATTCGATGATTTTTAGTACGAAACAAAATGCAAGAAAACTTGCTTAAAATGCAATATTATGCGAAAATCTGAGATTTGAAGGCCAAATCACATATCGTGATACTAAATGAAATAGTATCGAAATATTGGTAAAAATGAATATATTTACGTAATATCAAACTACATGAAAAACGTGAAAAATGTCATTATTATACCAAATTTGAGGATTTTAACTTCGAATCATAGAGCGAAGTTTCGTATTTTTTAGACCCTAGAAAAAACGTATAAAGATGTTGTTCCCAATACAAATGATACAAATCAATGTGTTTTCATTAAAATCAACTGAAAAGTTCCTGATTTTCGGTTTAAATTACCGACGGAAGATGTACACGTAAAACCGTTCTAATCCGGCTGAAACGTCGATATATGCAATAAAAACAGAACTTCTCCCCTTTTCAATATCTTACTCAGTATTTTAACGAGAAACAAATAGATGATTGAAAATTAAGTATTTAAGGTTATTTTCTGATCAATTATGTGTTTGCATAATTTTTATCGTATATATAATGAATTAATAACAATAAACTGAAAATTCACAAAAACGTGGAAAAACAGCAAAATATTGCCTAATTCGATGATATTTTGTTCAAATCACATAAAGGAAAATGGGATGAAAAAGGTCAAAATATTGGTAAATTCGATGATTTTTAGTACAAAACAAAATGCAAGAAAAGTTGCTTAAAATGCCAAATTTGCGAAATTCTGAGATTTGAAGGTCAAATCACATATCGTGAGACAACATGAAGTAGTATCGAAATATTGGTAAAAACGAATATATATACGTAAAATCACACTACATGAATAACGCGAAAAAAGTCACTATATTACCATATATGAGGATTTTAACTTCAAATCATAGAGCGAGGTTTCGTATTATTTAGATCCAAGAAAAGACATATGACAATGTTGTTTCAAATACAAATGTTAAAAATCTATGGGTTTTCATTAGAATTAACTAAGAAGTTCCTGATTTTCCGTTAATATTACCGAAGGAAGATGTACACGTAAAACCGTTCTAATCCGGCTGAAACGTCGATATATGCAATAAAAACAGAACTTCTCCCCTTTTCAATATCTTACTCAGTATTTTAACGAGAAACAAATAGATGATTGAAAATTAAGTATTTAAGGTTATTTTCTGATCAATTATGTGTTTGCATAATTTTTATCGTATATTTAATGAATTAATAGCAATAAACTGAAAATTCACAAAAACGTGGAAAAACAGCAAAATATTGCCTAATTCGATGATATTTTGTTTATATCACATAATGGAAAAGGGGATGATAAACGTCAAAATATTGCTGAATTCGATGATTTTTAGTACAAAACAAAATGCAAGAAAACTTGCTTAAAAATGCAAAATTTGCGAAATTCTGAGATTTGAAGGCCAAATCACATATCGTGAGACAACATGAAGTAGTATCGAAATATTGGTAAAAACGAATATATATACGTAAAATCACACTACATGAATAACGTAAAAAAAGTCACTATATTACCATATATGTGGATTTTAACTTCAAATCATTGAGCGACGTTTCGTATTTTATAGACCCTAGAAAAGACGTATAAAGATGTTGTTTCCAATACAAATGATAAAAATCAATGTGTTTTCATTAAAATTAACTAAACTGTTCCTGATTTCGGTTTATATTACCGATGGAAGATGTACACGTAAAACCGTTCTAATCCGGCTGAAACGTCCAGATATGCAATAAAAACAGAACTTCTTCCCTTTTCAATATCTTACTCAGTATTTTAACGAGAAACAAATAGATGGTTGAAAATTAAGTATTTAAGATTATTTTCTGATCAATTATGTGTTTGCATAATTTTTCTCGTATATTTAATGAATTAATAACAATAAACTGAAAAATCACAAAAACGTGGAAAAACGGCAAAATATTGCGTAATTCGATGATATTTTGTTCAAATCACATAAAGGAAAAGGGGATGATGAAGGTCAAAATATTGGTAAATTCGATGATTTTTAGTGCAAAACAAAATGCAAGAAAACTTGCTTAAAAATGCAAAATTTGCGAAATTCTGTGATTTGAAGGCCAAATCACATATCGTGAGACAACATGAAGTAGTATCGAAATATTGGTGAAAACGAATATATATACGAAAATCACACTACATGAATAACGTGAAAAAAGTCACTATATTACCATATATGAGGATTTTAACTTCAAATCATAGAGCGAGGTTTCGTATTATTTAGATCGAAGAAAAGACATATGACAATGTTGTTTCAAATACAAATGATAAAAATCAATGTGTTTTCATTAGAATTAACTAAAATGTTCCTGATTTTCCGTTTTATTACCGATGGAAGATGTACACGTAAAACCGCTATAATCTGGCTGAAACGTCGATATATGCAATAAAAACAGAACTTCTCCCCTTTCCAATATCTTACTCAGTATTTTAACGAGAAACAAATAGTTGATTGAAAATGAAGTGTTTAAGGTTAATTTCTAATCAATTATGTGTTTGCATCATTTTTATCGTATATTTAATGAATTAATAGCAATAAACTGAAAATTCATAAAAACTTGGAAAAACAGCAAAATATTGCCAAATTCGATGATAATTTGTTTATATCACATAAAGGAAAAGGGGATGATAAACGTCAAAATATTGCTGAATTCGATGATTTTTATTACGAAACAAAATGCAAGAAAACTTGCTTAAAATGCAATATTATGCGAAAATCTGAGATTTGAAGGCCAAATCACATATCGTGATACAACATGAAATAGTATCGAAATATTGGTATAAATGAATATATTTACGTAATATCAAACTACATGAAAAACGTGAAAAAAGTCATTATTATACCAAATTTGAGGATTTTATCTTCGATTCATGGAGCGAATTTCGTATTTTTTAAACCCTAGAAAAGACGTATAAAGATGTTGTTTCCAATACAAATGATAAAAATCAATGTGTTTTCATTAAAATTAACTAAACTGTTCCTGATTTCGGTTTATATTACCGATGGAAGATGTACACGTAAAACCGTTCTAATCCGGCTGAAACGTCGATATATGCAATAAAAACAGAACTTCTCCCCTTTTCAATATCTTACTCAGTATTTTAACGAGAAACAAATAGATGATTGAAAATGAAGTATTTAAGGTTAATTTCTGATCAATTATGTGTTTGCATAATTTTATCGTATATATAATGAATTAATAACAATAAACTGAAAATTCACAAAAACGTGGAAAAACGGCAAAATATTGCATAATTCGATGATATTTTGTTAAAATCACATAAAGGAAAAGGGGATGATAAAGCTCAAAATATTGGTAAATTCGATGATTTTAATACAAAACAAAATGCAAGAAAACTTCCTAAAAATGCAAAATTTGCGAAATTCTGAGATATGAAGGCCAAATCACATATCGTGAGACAACATGAAGTAGTATCGAAATATTGGTAAAAACTAATATATATACGTAAAATCACACTACATGAATAACGTGAAAAAAGTCACTATAATACCATATATGAGGATTTTAACTTCAAATCATAAGGCGAGGTTTCGTATTATTTAGATCCAAGAAAAGACATATGACAATGTTGTTTCAAATACAAATGATAAAAATCAATGTGTTTTCATCAGAATTAACTAAAATGTTCCTGATTTTCCGTTTATATTACCGATGGAAGATGTACACGTAAAACCGCTCTAATCCGGCAGAAACGTCGATATATGCAATAAAAACAGAACTTCTCCCCTTTCCAATATCTTACTAAGTATTTTAACAATAAACAAATAGTTGATTGAAAATGAAGTGTTTAAGGTTAATTACTAATCAATTATGTGTTTGCATCATTTATATCGTATATTTTATGAATTAATTGCAATAAACTGAAAATTCACAAAAACGTGGAAAAACAGCAAAATATTGCCTAATTCGATAATATTTTTTTTATATCACATAAAGGAAAAGGGGATGATAAACGTCAAAATATTGCTGAATTCGATGATTTTTAGTACGAAACAAAATGCAAGAAAACTTGCTTAAAATGCAATATTAGGCGAAAATCTGAGATTTGAAGGCCAAATCACATATCGTGATACTACATGAAATAGTATCGAAATATTGGTAAAAATGAATATATTTCCGTAATATCAAACTACATGAAAAACGTGAAAAGTCATTATTATACCAAATTTGAGGATTTTAACTTCGAATCATAAACCGACGTTTCGTATTTTTTAGATCCTAGAAAACACGTATAAAGATGTTGCTTCCAATACAAATGATAAAAATCAATGTGTTTTCATTAAAATAACCTAAAATGTTCCTGATTTTCGGTTTATATTACCGATGGAAGATGTACACGTAAAACCGTTCTAATATGGCTGAAACGTCGATATATGCAATAAAAACAGAACTTCTCCCCTTTTCAATATCTTACTCAGTATTTTAACCAGAAACAAATAGATGATTGAAAATGAAGTATTTAAGGTCATTTTCTGATCAATTATGTGTTTGCATATATTTTATCGTATATTTAATGAATTAATAACAATAAACTAAAAATTTACAAAAACGTGGAAAAACGGCCTAATTCGATGATATTTTGTTTTAATCGCATAAAGAAAAAGGGGATGATAAAGGTCAAAATATTGCTAAATTCGATGATTTTTAGAACAAAACAAAATGCAAGAAAACTTGCTTAAAAATAAAAATTTGCGAAATTCTGAGATTTGAAGGCCAAATCACATATCGTGAGACAACATGAAGTAGTATCGAAATATTGGTAAAAACGAATATATATACGTAAAATCACACTACATGAATAACGTGAAAAAAGTCACTATATTACCATTATGTGGATTTTACCTTCAAATCATAGAGCGACGTTTCGTATTTTTTAGACCCTAGAAAAGACGTATAAAGATGTTGCTTCCAATACAAATGATAAAAATCAATGTGTTTTCATTAAAATTAACTAAAATGTTCCTGATTTTCGGTTTATATTACCGATGGAAGATGTACACGTAAAACCGTTCTAATCCGGCTGAAACGTCGATATATGCAATAAACACAGAACTTCTCCCCCTTTCAATATCCTTTTCAGTATTTTAACGAGAAACAAATAGATGATTGAAAATGAAGAGTTTAATGATATTTTCAGATCAATTAAGTGTTTGCATCATTTTTACCGTATATTTAATGAATTAATAGCAATAAACGGAAAATTCACAAAAACGTAGAAAAACGGCCTAATTCGATGATATTTTGTTTAAATCACATAAAGGAAAAGGGGATGATAAAGGTCAAAATATTGCTAAATTCGATGATTTTTAGTACAAAACAAAATGCAAGAAAACTTGCTTAAAAATGAAAAATGCGAAATTCTGAGATTTGAAGGCCAAATCACATATCGTGAGACAACATGAAGTAGTATCGAAATATTGGTAAAAACGAATATATATACGTAAAATCACACTACATGAATAACGTGAAAAAAGTCAAAATATTACCATATATGAGATTTTTAACTTCAAATCATAGAGGTTTCGTATTATTTAGATCCAAGAAAAGACATATGACAATGTTGTTTCAAATACAAATGACCGAAATCAATGTGTTTTCATAAGAATTAACTAAAATGTTCCTGATTTTCCGTTTATATTACCGATGGAAGATGTACACGTAAAACCGCTCTAATCCGGCTGAAACGTCGATATATGCAATAAAAACAGAACTTCTCCCCTTTCCAATATCTTACTCAGTATTTTAACGAGAAACAAATAGCTGATTGAAAATTAAGTGTTTAAGGTTAATTTCTAACCAATTATGTGTTTGCATCATTATTATCGTATGTATAATGAATTAATAGCAATAAACTTAAAATTCATAAAAACGTGGAAAAACAGCAAAATATTGCCTAATTCGAGGATATTTTGTTTATATCACATAAAGGAAAAGGGGATGATAATCGTCAAAATATTGCTGAATTCGATGATTCTTAGTACGAAACAAAATGCAAGAAAACTTGCTTAAAATGCAATATTATGCGAAAATCTGAGATTTGAAGGCCAATCACATATCATGATACCACATGAAATAGTATCGAAATTTCGGTAAAAATGAATATATTTACGTAATATCAAATTTCATGAAAAACGTGAAAAAAGTCATTATTATACCAAATTTGAGGATTTTAACTTCAAATCATAGAGCGACGTTTCGTATTTTTCAGACCCTAGAAAAGACGTATAAAGATGTTGCTTCCAATACAAATGATAAAAGTCCATGTGTTTTCATTAAAATTAACTAAAATGTTCCTGATTTTCGGTTTATATTACTGATGGAAGATGTACACGTAAAATCGTTCTAATCCGGCTGAAACGTCGAAATATGCAATAAAAACAGAACTTCTCCCCTTTTCAATATCTTACTCAGTATTTTAACGAGAAACAAATAGATGATTGAAAATGAAGTATTTAAGGTTTTTTTCTGATCAATTATGTGTTTGCATAATTTTTCTCGTATATTTAATGAATAAATAACAAAAACTGAAAATTCACAAAAACGTCGAAAAACGGCCAAATTCGATGATATTTTTTTAAATCACATAAAGGAAAAGGGGATGATAAAGGTCAAAATATTGCTAAATATGATGATTTTTAGTACAAAACAAAATGCAAGAAATCTTGCTTAAAATTCAAAATTTGCGAAATTCTGAGTTTTGAAGGCCAAATCACATATCGTGAGAAAACATGAAGTAGTATCGAAATATTGGTAAAAACGAATATATATACGTAAAATCACACTACATGAATAACGTGAAAAAGTCACTATATTACCATATATGAGGATTTTAACTTCAAATCATAGAGCGAGGTTTCGTATTATTTACATCCAAGAAAAGACATATGACAATGTTGTTTCAAATACAAATGACAAAAATCAATGTGTTTTCATTATAATTAACTAAAATGTTCCTGATTTTTCGTTTATATTACCGATGGAAGATGTACACGTAAAACCGCTCTAATCCGGCTGAAACGTCGATATATGCAATAAAAACAGAACTTCTCCCCTTTCCAATATCTTACTCAGTATTTTAACGAGAAACAAATAGCTGATTGAAAATGAAGTGTTTAAGGTTAATTTCTAATCAATTATGTGTTTGCATCATTTTTATCGTATATTTAATGAATTAATAGCAATAAACTGAAAATTCACAAAAACGTGGAAAAACAGCAAAATATTGCCTAATTCGATGATATTTTGTTTATATCACATAAAGGAAAAGGGGATAATAAACGTCAAAATATTGCTGAATTCGATGATTTTTAGTACGAAACAAAATGCAAGAAAACTAGCTTAAAATGCAATATTAGGCGAAAATCTGAGATTTGAAGGCCAAATCACATATCGTGATACTACATGAAATAGTATCGAAATATTGGTAAAAATAAATATTTACGTAATATCAAACTACATGAAAAACGTGAAAAAAGTCATTATTATACCAAATTTGAGGATTTTAACTTCGAATCATAGAGCGAAGTTTCGTATTTTTTAGACCCTAGAAAAGACGTATAAAGATGTTGCTCACAATACAAATGATACAAATCAATGTGTTTTCATTAAAATTAACTAAAATGTTCCTGATTTTCGGTTTATATTACCGATGGAAGATGTACACGTAAAACAGTTCTAATCCGGCTGAAACGTCGATATATGCAATAAAAACAGAACTTCTCCCCTTTTCAATATCTTACTCAGTATTTTAACGAGAAACAAATAGATGATTGAAAATGAAGTATTTAAGTTTTTTTCTGATCAATTATGTGTTTGCATAATTTTTCTCGTATATTTAATGAATAAATAACAATGAACTGAAAATTCACAAAAACGTGGAAAAACGGCCAAATTCGATGATATTTTTTTAAATCACATAAAGGAAAAGGGGATGATGAAGGTCAAAATATTGCTAAATTCGATGATTTTTAGTACAAAACAAAATGCAAGAAATCTTGCTTAAAATGCAAAATTTGCGAAATTCTGAGATTTGAAGGCCAAATCACATATCGTGAGAAAACATGAAGTAGTATCGAAATATTGGTAAAAACGAATATATATACGTAAAATCACACTCCATGAATAACGTGAAAAAGTCACTATATTACCATATATGAGTATTTTAACTTCAAATCATAGAGCGAGGTTTCGTATTATTTAGATCCAAGAAAAGACATATGACAATGTTGTTTCAAATACAAATGATAAAAATCAATGTGTTTTCATTAGAATTAACTAAAATGTTCCTGATTTTCCGTTTATATTACCGATGGAAGATGTACACGTAAAACCGTTCTAATCCGGCTGAAACGTCGATATATGCAATAAAAACAGAACTTAACCCCTTTTCAATATCTTACTCAGTATTTTAACGAGAAACAAATAGATGATTGAAAATGAAGTATTTAAGGATATTTTCTGATCAATTATGTGTTTGCATCATTTTTATCGTATATTTAATAGCAATAAACTGAAAATTCACAAAAACGTGGAAAAACAGCAAAATATTGCCTAATTCGAAGATATTTTGTTTATATCACATAAAGGAAAAGGGGATGATAAACGTCAAAATATTGCTAAATTCGATGATTTTTTGTACGAAACAAAATGCAAGAAAATTTGCTTAAAATGCAATATTATGCGAAAATCTGAGATATGAAGGCCAAATCACATATCGTGATACTACATGAAATAGTATCGAAATATTGGTAAAAATTAATATATTTACGTAATATCAAACTACATGAAAAACGTGAAAAATGTCATTATTATACCAAATTTGAGGATTTTAACTTCGAATCATAAACCGACGTTTCGTATTTTATAGACCCTAGAAAACACGTATAACGATGTTGCTTCAAATCCAAATGATAAAAATCAATGTGTTTTCATTAAAATTAACTAAAATGTTCCTGATTTTCGGTTTATATTACTGATGGAAGATGTACACGTAAAACCGTTCTAATCCGGCTGAAACGTCGAAATATGCAATAAAAACAGAACTTCTCCCCTTTTCAATATCTTACTCAGTATTTTAACGAGAAACAAATAGATGATTGAAAATGAAGTATTTAAGGTTTTTTTCTGATCAATTATGTGTTTGCATAATTTTTCTCGTATATTTAATGAATTAATAACAATAAACTGAAAATTCACAAAAACGTGGAAAAACGGCCTAATTCGATGATATTTTGTTTAAATCACGTAAAGGAAAATGGGATGATAAAGGTCAAAATATTGCTAAATTTGATGATTTTTAGTACAAAACAAAATGCAAGAAATCTTGCTTAAAATGCAAAATTTGCGAAATTCTGAGATTTGAAGGCCAAATCACATATCGTGAGAAAACATGAAGTAGTATCGAAATATTGGGAAAAACGAATATATATACCTAAAATCACACTACATGAATAACGTGAAAAAAGTCACTATATTACCATATATGAGGATTTTAACTTCAAATCATAGAGCGAGGTTTCGTATTATTTAGATCCAAGAAAAGACATATGACAATGTTGTTTCAAATACAAATGACCGAAATCAATGTGTTTTCATAAGAATTAACTAAAATGTTCCTGATTTTCCGTTTATATTACCGATGGAAGATGTACACGTAAAACCGCTCTAATCCGGCTGAAACGTCGATATATGCAATAAAAACAGAACTTCTCCCCTTTCCAATATCTTACTCAGTATTTTAACGAGAAACAAATAGCTGATTGAAAATTAAGTGTTTAAGGTTAATTTCTAACCAATTATGTGTTTGCTTCATTATTATCGTATGTATAATGAATTAATAGCAATAAACTGAAAATTCATAAAAACGTGGAACAACAGCAAAATATTGCCTAATTCGAGGATAGTTTTTTTATATCACATAAAGGAAAAGGGGATGATAAACGTCAAAATATTGCTGAATTCGATGATTCTTAGTACGAAACAAAATGCAAGAAAACTTGCTTAAAATGCAATATTATGCGAAAATCTGAGATTTGAAGGCCAAATCACATATCGTGATACTACATGAAATAGTATCGAAATTTCGGTAAAAATGAATATATTTACGTAATATCAAATTTCAAGAAAAACGTGAAAAAAGTCATTATTATA
The DNA here is from genome assembly GCF_040958095.1 of Procambarus clarkii. NCBI lineage: Eukaryota > Metazoa > Arthropoda > Malacostraca > Decapoda > Cambaridae > Procambarus > Procambarus clarkii. Next base: position 43,587 of record NW_027190053.1, read on the forward strand.
CCAAATTTGAGGATTTTAACTTCGAATCATAGAGCGACGTTTCGTATTTTTCAGACCCTAGAAAAGACGTATACAGATGTTGCTTCCAATACAAATGATAAAAATCCATGTGTTTTCATTAAAATTAACTAAAATGTTCCTGATTATCGGTTTATATTACCGATGGAAGATGTACACGTAAAACCGTTCTAATCCGGCTGAAACGTCGAAATATGCATTAAAAACAGAACTTCTCCCCTTTTCAATATCTTACTCAGTATTTTAACGAGAAACAAATAGATGATTGAAAATTAAGTATTTAAGGTTATTTTCTGATCAATTATGTGTTTGCATAATTTTTCTCGTATATTTAATGAATTAATAACAATAAACTGAAAAATCACAAAAACGTGGAAAAACGGCCTAATTCGATGATATTTTGTTTAAATCACATAAAGGAAAAGGGGATGATAAAGGTCAAAATATTGCTAAATTCGATGATTTTTAGTACAAAATAAAATGCAAAAAAATTGCTTAAAATGCAAAATTTGCGAAATTCTGAGATTTGAAGGCTAAATCACATATCGTGAGAAAACATGAAGTAGTATCGAAATATTGGTAAAAACGAATATATATACGTAAAATCACACTACATGAATAACGTGAAAAAGTCACTATATTACCATATATGAGGATTTTAACTTCAAATCATAGAGCGAGGTTTCGTATTATTTAGATCCAAGAAAAGACATATGACAATGTTGTTTCAAATACAAATGATAAAAATCAATGTGTTTTCATTAGAATTAACTAAAATGTTCCTGATTTTCCGTTTATATTACCGATGGAAGATGTACACGTAAAACCGCTCTAATCCGGCTGAAACGTCGATATATGCAATAAAAACAGAATTTCTCCCCTTTTCAATATCTTGCTCAGTATTTTAACGAGAAACAAATATATGATTGAAAATGAAGTATTTAAGGTTATTTTCTGATCAATTATGTGTTTGCATAATTTTTATCGTATATTTATTGAATTAATAACAAAAACTGAAAATTCACAAAAACGTGGAAAAACGGCAAAATATTGCCTAATTCGATGATATTTTGTTCAAATCACATAAAGGAAAAGGGGATGATAAAGGTCAAAATATTGGTAAATTCGATGATTTTTAGTACAAAACAAAATGCAAGAAAACTTACTTAAAAATGCAAAATTTGCGAAATTCTGAGATTTGAAGGCCAAATCACATATCGTGAGACATGAAGTAGTAGCGAAATATTGGTAAAAACGAATATATATACGTAAAATCACACTACATGAATAACGTGAAAAAAGTCACTATATTACCATATATGAGGATTTTAACTTCAAATCATAGAGCGAGGTTTCGTATTATTTACATCCAAGAAAAGACATATGACAATGTTGTTTCAAATACAAATGATAAAAATCAATGTGTTTTCATTAGAATTAACTAAAATGTTCCTGATTTTCCGTTTATATTACCGATGGAAGATGTACACGTAAAACCGCTCTAATCCGGCTGAAACGTCGATATATGCAATAAAAACAGAACTTCTCCCCTTTCCAATATCTTACTCAGTATTTTAACGAGAAACAAATAGCTGATTGAAAATGAAGTGTTTAAGGTTAATTTCTAATCAATTATGTGTTTGCATCATTTTTATCGTATATTTAATGAATTAATAGCAATAAACTGAAAATTCACAAAAACGTGGAAAAACAGAAAAATATTGCCTAATTCGATGATATTTTGTTTATATCACATAAAGGAAAAGGGGATAATAAACGTCAAAATATTGCTGAATTCGATGATTTTAGTACGAAACAAAATGCAAGAAAACTTGCTTAAAAAGCAATATTAGGCGAAAATCTGAGATTTGAAGGCCAAATCACATATCATGATACTACATGAAATAGTATCGAAATATTGGTATAAGTGAATATATTTACGTAATATCAAACTACATGAAAAACTTGAAAAAAGTCATTATTATACCAAATTTGAGGATTTTAACTTCGAATCATAGAGCGACGTTTAGTATTTTTTAGACCCTAGAAAAGACGTATAAAGATGTTGCTTCCAATACAAATGATAAAAATCAATATGTTTTCATTAAAATTAACTAAAATGTTCCTGATTTTCGGTTTATATTACCGATGGAAGATGTACACGTAAAACCGTTCTAATCCGGCTGAAACGTCGATATATGCAATAAAAACAGAACTTCTCCCCTTTTCAATATCTTACTCATTAATTTACCGAGAAACAAATAGATGATTGAAAATAAAGTATTTAAGGTTTTTTTCTGATCAATTATGTGTTTGCATAATTTTTCTCGTATATTTAATGAATAAATAACAATGAACTGAAAATTCACAAAAACGTGGAAAAACGGCCAAATTCGATGATATTTTTTTTAAATCACATAAAGGAAAAGGGGATGATGAAGGTCAAAATATTGCTAAATTCGATGATTTTTAGTACAAAACATAATGCAAGAAATCTTGCTTAAAATGCAAAATTTGCGAAATTCTGAGATTTGAAGGCCAAATCACATATTGTGAGAAAACATGAAGTAGTATCGAAATATTGGTAAAAACGAATATATATACGTAAAATCACACTACATGAATAACGTGAAAAAAGTCACTATATTACCATATATGAGGATTTTAACTTCAAATCAAAGAGCGACGTTTCGTAATTTTTAGACCCTAGAAAAGACGTATAAAGATGTTGCTTCCAATAAAAATGATAAAAATCAATGTGTTTTCATTAAAATTAACTAAAATGTTCCTGATTTTCGGTTTATATTACCGATGGAAGATGTACACGTAAAACCGTTCTAATCCGGCTGAAACGTCGATATATGCAATAAAAACAGAACTTAACCCCTTTTCAATATCTTACTCAGTATTTTAACGAGAAACAAATAGATGATTGAAAATGAAGTATTTAAGGATATTTTCTGATCAATTATGTGTTTGCATCATTTTTATCGTATATTTAATGAATTAATAGCAATAAACTGAAAATTCACAAAAACGTGGAAAAACAGCAAAATATTGCCTAATTCGATGATATTTTGTTTATATCACATAAAGGAAAAGGGGATGATAAACGTCAAAATATTGCTAAATTCGATGATTTTTTGTACGAAACAAAATGCAAGAAAATTTGCTTAAAATGCAATATTATGCGAAAATCTGAGATATGAAGGCCAAATCACATATCGTGATACTACATGAAATAGTATCGAAATATTGGTAAAAATTAATATATTTACGTAATATCAAACTACATGAAAAACGTGAAAAATGTCATTATTATACCAAATTTGAGGATTTTAACTTCGAATCATAAACCGACGTTTCGTATTTTATAGACCCTAGAAAACACGTATAACGATGTTGCTTCAAATCCAAATGATAAAAATCAATGTGTTTTCATTAAAATTAACTAAAATGTTCCTGATTTTCGGTTTATATTACTGATGGAAGATGTACACGTAAAACCGTTCTAATGCGGCTGAAACGTCGAAATATGCAATAAAAACAGAACTTCTCCCCTTTTCAATATCTTACTCAGTATTTTAACGAGAAACAAATAGATGATTGAAAATGAAGTATTTAAGGTTTTTTTCTGATCAATTATGTGTTTGCATAATTTTTCTCGTATATTTAATGAATTAATAACAATAAACTGAAAATTCACAAAAACGTGGAAAAACGTCCTAATTCGATGATATTTTGTTTAAATCACGTAAGGAAAAGGGGATGATAAAGGTCAAAATATTGCTAAATTTGATGATTTTTCGTACAAAACAAAATGCAAGAAATCTTGCTTAAAATGCAAAATTTGCGAAATTCTGAGATTTGAAGGCCAAATCACATATCGTGAGAAAACATGAAGTAGTATCGAAATATTGGGAAAAACGAATATATATACCTAAAATCACACTACATGAATAACGTGAAAAAAGTCACTATATTACCATATATGAGGATTTTAACTTCAAATCATAGAGCGAGGTTTCGTATTATTTAGATCCAAGAAAAGACATATGACAATGTTGTTTCAAATACAAATGACCGAAATCAATGTGTTTTCATAAGAATTAACTAAAATGTTCCTGATTTTCCGTTTATATTACCGATGGAAGATGTACACGTAAAACCGCTCTAATCCGGCTGAAACGTCGATATATGCAATAAAAACAGAACTTCTCCCCTTTCCAATATCTTACTCAGTATTTTAACGAGAAACAAATAGCTGATTGAAAATTAAGTGTTTAAGGTTAATTTCTAACCAATTATGTGTTTGCTTCATTATTATCGTATGTATAATGAATTAATAGCAATAAACTGAAAATTCATAAAAACGTGGAACAACAGCAAAATATTGCCTAATTCGAGGATATTTTGTTTATATCACATAAAGGAAAAGGGGATGATAAACGTCAAAATATTGCTGAATTCGATGATTCTTAGTACGAAACAAAATGCAAGAAAACTTGCTTAAAATGCAATATTATGCGAAAATCTGAGATTTGAAGGCCAAATCACATATCGTGATACTACATGAAATAGTATCGAAATTTCGGTAAAAATGAATATATTTACGTAATATCAAATTTCAAGAAAAACGTGAAAAAAGTCATTATTATACCAAATTTGAGGATTTTAACTTCGAATCATAGAGCGACGTTTCGTATTTTTCAGACCCTAGAAAAGACGTATAAAGATGTTGCTTCCAATACAAATGATAAAAATCCATGTGTTTTCATTAAAATTAACTAAAATGTTCCTGATTTTCGGTTTATATTACTGATGGAAGATGTACACGTAAAACCGTTCTAATCCGGCTGAAACGTCGAAATATGCAATAAAAACAGAACTTCTCCCCTTTTTAATATCTTACTCAGTATTTTAACGAGAAACAAATAGATGATTGAAAATGAAGTATTTAAGTTTTTTTCTGATCAATTATGTGTTTGCATAATTTTTCTCGTATATTTAATGAATTAATAACAATAAACTGAAAATTCACAAAAACGTGGAAAAACGGCCTAATTCGATGATATTTTGTTTAAATCACGTAAAGGAAAAGGGGATGATAAACGTCAAAATATTGCTAAATTTGATGATTTTTAGTACAAAACAAAATGCAAGAAATCTTGCTTAAAATGCAAAATTTGCGAAATTCTGAGATTTGAAGGCTAAATCACATATCGTGAGAAAACATGAAGTAGTATCGAAATATTGGTAAAAACGAATATATATACGTAAAATCACACTACATGAATAACGTGAAAAAGTCACTATATTACCATATATGAGGATTTTAACTTCAAATCATAGAGCGAGGTTTCGTATTATTTACATCCAAGAAAAGACATATGACAATGTTGTTTCAAATACAAATGATAAAAATCAATGTGTTTTCATTAGAATTAACTAAAATGTTCCTGATTTTCCGTTTATATTACCGATGGAAGATGTACACGTAAAACCGCTCTAATCCGGCTGAAACGTCGATATATGCAATAAAAACAGAACTTTTCCCCTTTCCAATATCTTACTCAGTATTTTAACGAGAAACAAATAGCTGATTGAAAATGAAGTGTTTAAGGGTAATTTTAATCAATTGTGTTTGCATCATTTTTATCGTATGTTTAATGAATTAATAGCAATAAACTGAAAATTCACAAAAACGTGGAAAAACAGCAGAATATTGCCTAATTCGAGGATATTTTGTTTATATCACATAAAGGAAAAGGGGATGATAAACGTCAAAATATTGCTGAATTCGATGATTTTTAGTACGAAACAAAATGCAAGAAAACTTGCTTAAAATGCAATATTATGCGAAAATCTGAGATTTGAAGGCCAAATCACATATCGTGATACTACGTGAAATAGTATCGAAATATTGGTAAAAATGAATATATTTACGTAATATCAAACTACATGAAAAACGTGAAAAAGTCATTATTATACCAAATTTGAGGATTTTAACTTCGAATAATAGAGCGAAGTTTCGTATTTTTTTGGCCCTAGAAAAAACGTATAAAGATGTTGCTCGCAATACAAATGATACAGATCAATGTGTTTTCATTAAAATTAACTAAAATGTTCCTGATTTTCGGTTTATATTACCGATGGAAGATGTACACGTAAAACCGTTCTAATCCGGCTGAAACGTCGATATATGCAATAAAAACAGAACTTCTCCCCTTTTCAATATCTTACTCAGTATTTTAACGAGAAACAAATAGATGATTGAAAATGAAGTATTTAAGGTCATTTTCTGATCAATTATGTGTTTGCATATATTTTATCGTATATTTAATGAATTAATAACAATAAACTAAAAATTCACAAAAACGTGGAAAAACGGCCTAATTCGGTGATATTTTGTTTAAATCACATAAAGGAAAAGGGGATGATAAAGGTCAAAATATTGCTAAATTCGATGATTTTTAGTACAAAAAAAATGCAAGAAAACTTGCTTAAAAATGCAAAATTTGCGAAATTCTGAGATTTGAAGGCCAAATCACATATCGTGAGAAAAAATGAAGTAGTATCGAAATATTGGTAAAAGGAATATATATACGTAAAATCACACTACATGAATAACGTGAAAAAATTCATTATATTTCCATATATGAGGATTTTAACTTCAAATCAAAGAACGAGGTTTCGTATTATTTAGATCCATGAAAAGACAAATGACAATGTTGTTTCAAATACAATTGATAAAAATCAATGTGTTTTCATTAGAATTAACTAAAATGTTCCTGATTTTCCGTTTATATTACCGATGGAAGATGTACACGTAAAACCGCTCTAATCCGGCTGAAACGTCGATATATGCAATAAAAACAGAACTTCTTCCCTTTACAATATCTTACTCAGTATTTTAACGAGAAACAAATAGTTGATTGAAAATGAAGTGTTTAAGGTTAATTTCTAATCAATTATGTGTTTGCATCATTTTTATCGTATATTTAATGAATTAATAGCAATAAACTGAAAATTCACAAAAACGTGGAAAAACAGCAAAATATTGCCTAATTCGATGATATTTTGTTTATATCACATAAAGGAAAAGGGGATGATAAACGTCAAAATATTGCTGAATTCGATGATTTTTAGTACAAAACAAAATGCAAGAAAACTTGCTTAAAAATGCAAAATTTGCGAAATTCTGAGATTTGAAGGCCAAATCACATATCGTGAGACAACATGAAGTAGTATCGAAATATTGGTAAAAACGAATATATATACGTAAAATCACACTACATGAATAACGTAAAAGAAGTCACTATATTACCATATATGTGGATTTTAACTTCAAATCATTGAGCGACGTTTCGTATTTTATAGACCCTAGAAAAGACGTATAAAGATGTTGCTTCCAATACAAATGATAAAAATCAATGTGTTTTCATTAAAATTAACTAAAATGTTCCTGATTTTCGGTTTATATTACCGATGGAAGATGTACACGTAAAACCGTTCTAATCCGGCTGAAACGTCGATATATTCAATAAACACAGAACTTCTCCCCTTTTCAATATCTTACTCAGTATTTTAACGAGAAACAAATAGATGATTGAAAATGAAGTATTTAAGGTTATTTTCTGATCAATTATGTGTTTGCATAATTTTTCTCGTATATTTAATGAATTAATAACAATAAACTGAAAATTCACAAAAACGTGGAAAAACGGCCTAATTCGATGATATTTTGTTTAAATCATATAAAAGAAAAGGGGATGATAAAGGTCAAAATATTGCTAAATTCGATGATTTTTAGTACAAAACAAAATGCAAGAAAACTTGCTTAAAAATGCAAAATTTGCGAAATTCTGAGATTTGCAGGCCAAATCACATATTGTGAGAAAACATGAAGTAGTATCGAAATATTGGTAAAACGAACATATATACGTAAAATCACACTACATGAATAACGTAAAAAAATTCACTATATTACCATATATGAGGATTTTAACTTCAAATTAAAGAGCGAGGTTTCGTTTTATTTAGATCCATGAAAAGACATATTACAATGTTGTTGCAAATACAATTGATAAAAATCAATGTGTTTTCATTAGAATTAACTAAAATGTTCCTGATTTTCCGTTTATATTACCGATGGCAGATGTACACGTAAAACCGCTCTAATCAGGCTGAAACGTCGATATATGCAATAAAAATCGAACTTCTCCCCTTTACAATATCTTACTCAGTATTTTAACGAGAAACAAATAGTTGATTGAAAATGAAGTGTTTAAGGTTAATTTCTAATCAATTATGTGTTTGCATCATTTTTATCGTATATTTAATGAATTAATAGCAATAAACTGAAAATTCACAAAAACTTGGAAAAACAGCAAAATATTGCCAAATTCGATGATAATTTGTTTATATCACATAAAGGAAAAGGGGATGATAAACGTCAAAATATTGCTGAATTCGATGATTTTTATTACGAAACAAAATGCAAGAAAACTTGCTTAAAATGCAATATTATGCGAAAATCTGAGATTTGAAGGCCAAATCACATATCGTGATACAACATGAAATAGTATCGAAATATTGGTATAAATGAATATATTTACGTAATATCAAACTACATGAAAAACGTGAAAAAAGTCATTATTATGCCAAATTTGAGGATTTTATCTTCGAATCATGGAGCGAATTTCGTATTTTTTAAACCCTAGAAAAGACGTATAAAGATGTTGTTTCCAATACAAATGATAAAAATCAATTGTTTTCATTAAAATTAACTAAACTGTTCCTGATTTCGGTTTATATTACCGATGGAAGATGTACACGTAAAACCGTTCTAATCCGGCTGAAACGTCCAGATATGCAATAAAAACAGAACTTCTCCCCTTTTCAATATCTTACTCAGTATTTTAACGAGAAACAAATAGATGGTTGAAAATTAAGTATTTAAGATTATTTTCTGATCAATTATGTGTTTGCATAATTTTTCTCGTATATTTAATGAATTAATAACAATAAACTGAAAATTCACAAAAACGTGGAAAAACAGCAAAATATTGCCTAATTTGATGAGATTTTGTTTAAATCACATGAAGGAAAAGGGGATGATAAAGGTCAAAATATTGCTAAATTCGATGATTTTTACTACAAAACAAAATGCAAGAAAACTTGCTTAAAAATGCAAAATTTGCGAAATTCTGAGATTTGAAGGCCAAATCACATATCGTGAGACAACATGAAGTAGTATCGAAATATTGGTAAAAACGAATATATATACGTAAAATCACACTACATGAATAACGTGAAAAAAGTCACTATATTACCATATATGAGGATTTTAACTTCAAATCATAGAGCGAGGTTTCGTATTATTTAGATCCAAGAAAATACATATGACAATGTTGTTTCAAATGCAAATGATAAAAATCAATGTGTTTTCATTAGAATTAACTAAAATGTTCCTGATTTTCCGTTTATATTACCGATGGAAGATGTACACGTAAAACCGCTCTAATCCGGCTGAAACGTCGATATATGCAATAAAAACAGAACTTCTCCCTTTACAATATCTTACTCAGTATTTTAACGAGAAACAAATAGTGATTGAAAATGAAGTGTTTAAGGTTAATTTCTAATCAATTATGTGTTTGCATCATTTTTATCGTATATTTAATGAATTAATAGCAATAAACTGAAAATTCACAAAAACGTGGAAAAACAGCAAAATATTGCCTAATTCGATGATATTTTGTTTATATCACATAAAGGAAAAGGGGATGATAAACGTCAAAATATTGCTGAATTCGATGATTTTTAGTACAAAACAAAATGCAAGAAAACTTGCTTAAAAATGCAAAATTTGCGAAATTCTGAGATTTGAAGGCCAAATCACATATCGTGAGACAACATGAAGTAGTATCGAAATATTGGTAAAAACGAATATATATACGTAAAATCACACTACATGAATAACGTAAAAAAAGTCACTATATTACCATATATGTGGATTTTAACTTCAAATCATAGCGACGTTTCGTATTTTATAGACCCTAGAAAAGACGTATAAAGATGTTGCTTCCAATACAAATGATAAAAATCAATGTGTTTTCATTAAAATTAACTAAAATGTTCCTGATTTTCGGTTTATATTACCGATGGAAGATGTACACGTAAAACCGTTCTAATCCGGCTGAAACGTCGATATATTCAATAAACACAGAACTTCTCCCCTTTTCAATATCTTACTCAGTATTTTAACGAGAAACAAATAGATGATTGAAAATGAAGTATTTAAGGTTATTTTCTGATCAATTATGTGTTTGCATAATTTTTCTCGTATATTTAATGAATTAATAACAATAAACTGAAAATTCACAAAAACGTGGAAAAACGGCCTAATTCGATGATATTTTGTTTAAATCATATAAGAAAAGGGGATGATAAAGGTCAAAATATTGCTAAATTCGATGATTTTTAGTACAAAACAAAATGCAAGAAAACTTGCTTAAAAATGCAAAATTTGCGAAATTCTGAGATTTGAGGCCAAATCACATATTGTGAGAAAACATGAAGTAGTATCGAAATATTGGTAAAACGAACATATATACGTAAAATCACACTACATGAATAACGTAAAAAAATCACTATATTACCAATATGAGGATTTTAACTTCAAATTAAGAGCGAGGTTTCGTTTATTTAGATCCATGAAAAGACATATACAATGTTGTTGCAAATACAATGATAAAAATCAATGTGTTTTCATTAGAATTAACTAAAATGTTCCTGATTTTCCGTTTATATTACCGATGGCAGATGTACACGTAAAACCGCTCTAATCAGGCTGAAACGTCGATATATGCAATAAAAATCGAACTTCTCCCCTTTACAATATCTTACTCAGTATTTTAACGAGAAACAAATAGTTGATTGAAAATGAAGTGTTTAAGGTTAATTTCTAACCAATTATGTGTTTGCATCATTTTTATCGTATATTTAATGAATTAATAGCAATAAACTGAAAATTCACAAAAACTTGGAAAAACAGCAAAATATTGCCAAATTCGATGATAATTTGTTTATATCACATAAAGGAAAAGGGGATGATAAACGTCAAAATATTGCTGATTTCGATGATTTTTATTACGAAACAAAATGCAAGAAAACTTGCTTAAAATGCAATATTATGCGAAAATCTGAGATTTGAAGGCCAAATCACATATCGTGATACAACATGAAATAGTATCGAAATATTGGTATAAATGAATATATTTACGTAATATCAAACTACATGAAAAACGTGAAAAAAGTCATTATTATGCCAAATTTGAGGATTTTATCTTCGAATCATGGAGCGAATTTCGTATTTTTTAAACCCTAGAAAAGACGTATAAAGATGTTGTTTCCAATACAAATGATAAAAATCAATGTGTTTTCATTAAAATTAACTAAACTGTTCCTGATTTCGGTTTATATTACCGATGGAAGATGTACACGTAAAACCGTTCTAATCCGGCTGAAACGTCCAGATATGCAATAAAAACAGAACTTCTCCCCTTTTCAATATCTTACTCAGTATTTTAACGAGAAACAAATAGATGGTTGAAAATTAAGTATTTAAGATTATTTTCTGATCAATTATGTGTTTGCATAATTTTTCTCGTATATTTAATGAATTAATAACAATAAACTGAAAATTCACAAAAACGTGGAAAAACAGCAAAATATTGCCTAATTTGATGAGATTTTGTTTAAATCACATAAGGAAAAGGGGATGATAAAGGTCAAAATATTGCTAAATTCGATGATTTTTACTACAAAACAAAATGCAAGAAAACTTGCTTAAAAATGCAAAATTTGCGAAATTCTGAGATTTGAAGGCCAAATCACATATCGTGAGACAACATGAAGTAGTATCGAAATATTGGTAAAAACGAATATATATACGTAAAATCACACTACATGAATAACGTGAAAAAAGTCACTATATTACCATATATGAGGATTTTAACTTCAAATCATAGAGCGAGGTTTCGTATTATTTAGATCCAAGAAAATACATATGACAATGTTGTTTCAAATGCAAATGATAAAAATCAATGTGTTTTCATTAGAATTAACTAAAATGTTCCTGATTTTCGTTTATATTACCGATGGAAGATGTACACGTAAAACCGTTCTAATCCGGCTGAAACGTCGATATATGCAATAAAAACAGAACTTCTCCCCTTTCCAATATCGTACTCAGTATTTTAACGAGAAACAAATAGATGATTGAAAATGAAGTATTTAAGGTTATTTTCTGATCAATTATGTGTTTGCATCATTTTTCTCGTATATGTCATGAATTAATAACAAAAACTGAAAATTCACAAAAACGTGGAAAAACGGCAAAATATTGCCTAATTTGATGAGATTTTGTTTAAATCACATAAAGGAAAAGGGGATGATAAAGGTCAAACTATTGCTAAATTCGATGATTTTTACTACAAAACAAAATGCAAGAAAACTTGCTTAAAAATGCAAAATTTGAGAAATTCTGAGATTTGAAGGCCAAATCACATATCGTGAGACAACATGAAGTAGTATCAAAATTGGTAAAAAAGAATATATATACGTAAAATCACACTACACGAATAACGTGAAAAAAGTCACTATATTACCATATATGAGGATTTTAACTTCAAATCATAGAGCGACGTTTCGTATTTTTTAGACCTAGAAAAGACGTATAAAGATGTTGCTTCCTATACAAATGATAACAATCAATGTGTTTTCATTAAATTTAACTAAAATGTTCCTGATTTTCGGTTTATATTACCGATGGAAGATGTACACGTAAAACCGTTCTAATCCGGCTGAAACGTCGATATATGCAATAAACACAGAACTTCTCCCCTTTTCAATATCTTACTCAGTATTTTAACGAGAAACAAATAGATGATTGAAAATGAAGAATTTAAGGATATTTCTGATCAATTATGTGTTTGCATCATTTTTATCGTATATTTAATGAATTAATAGCAATAAACTGAAAATTCACAAAAACGTGGAAAAACAGCAAAATATTGCCTAATTCGATGCTATTTTGTTTATATCACATAAAGGAAAAGGGGATGATAAACGTCAAAATATTGCTGAATTCGATGATTTTTAGTACGAAACAAAATGCAAGAAAACTTGCTTAAAATGCAATATTATGCGAAAATCTGAGATTTGAAGGCCAAATCACATATCGTGATACTACGTGAAATAGTATCGAAATATTGCTAAAAATGAATATATTTACGTAATATCAAACTACATGAAAAACGTGAAAAAAGTCATTATTATACTAAATTTGAGGATTTTAACTTCGAATCATAGAGCGACGTTTAGTATTTTTTAGACCCTAGAAAAGACGTATAAAGATGTTGCTTCCAATACAAATGATAAAAATCAATGTGTTTTCATTAAAATTAACTAAAATGTTCCTGATTTTCGGTTTATATTACCGATGTAAGATGTACACCTAAAACCGTTCTAATCCGGCTGAAACGTCGATATATGCAATAAAAACAGAACTTCTCCCCTTTTCAATATCTTACTCAGTATTTTAACGAGAAACAAATGGATGATTGAAAATGAAGTATTTAAGGTTATTTTCTGATCAATTATGTGTTTGCATAATTTTTCTCGTATATTTAATGAATTAATAACAATAAACTGAAAATTCACAAAAACGTCGAAAAACGGCCTAATTCGATGATATTTTGTTTAAATCACATAAAAGAAAAGGGGATGATAAAGGTCAAAATATTGCTAAATTCGATGATTTTTAGTACAAAACAAAATGCAAGAAAACTTGCTTAAAAATGCAAAATTTGCGAAATTCTGAGATTTGAAGGCCAAATCACATATCGTGAGCAAACATGAAGTAGTATCGAAATATTGGTAAAACGAATAAATATACGTAAAATCACACTACATGAATAACGTAAAAAAATTCACTATATTACCATATATGAGGATTTTAACTTCAAATTAAAGAGCGAGGTTTCGTTTTATTTAGATCCATGAAAAGACATATTACAATGTTGTTGCAAATACAATTGATAAAAATCAATGTGTTTTCATTAGAATTAACTAAAATGTTCCTGATTTTCCGTTTATATTACCGATGGCAGATGTACACGTAAAACCGCTCTAATCAGGCTGAAACGTCGATATATGCAATAAAAATCGAACTTCTCCCCTTTACAATATCTTACTCAGTATTTTAACGAGAAACAAATAGTTGATTGAAAATGAAGTGTTTAAGGTTAATTTCTAACAATTATGTGTTTGCATCATTTTTATCGTATATTTAATGAATTAATAGCAATAAACTGAAAATTCACAAAAACTTGGAAAAACAGCAAAATATTGCCAAATTCGATGATAATTTTGTTTATATCACATAAAGGAAAAGGGGATGATAAACGTCAAAATATTGCTGATTCGATGATTTTTATTACGAAACAAAATGCAAGAAAACTTGCTTAAAATGCAATATTATGCGAAAATCTGAGATTTGAAGGCCAAATCACATATCGTGATACAACATGAAATAGTATCGAAATATTGGTATAAATGAATATATTTACGTAATATCAAACTACATGAAAAACGTGAAAAAAGTCATTATTATGCCAAATTTGAGGATTTTATCTTCGAATCATGGAGCGAATTTCGTATTTTTTAAACCCTAGAAAAGACGTATAAAGATGTTGTTTCCAATACAAATGATAAAAATCAATGTGTTTTCATTAAAATTAACTAAACTGTTCCTGATTTCGGTTTATATTACCGATGGAAGATGTACACGTAAAACCGTTCTAATCCG